>NW_015150867.1:60230-174155 GCF_000732505.1 Cyprinodon variegatus | reverse complement strand
AAGGCCAAACTTAACCCTCTTTCACAAAAGTCAAAAAACATTTTTTGATTTTGGCATTACCATTAAGCTTTTCTGATGCGATACTTCAAAATGTGCATTATAAACAACTCTGACTGCAAAGTTTGACCATACAAGTTGTCCCTTTAGGTGTCCAAATCTACCCTGGTCCCTTTTCACAAAAAGTAAAAAAAAAAAATAAAAATTGGATTAGCACAACTGGCTAAAAACACAGAACACTGTCTCCCCAACCAGCTAAGCCAACATTTCTATCACCAGAAAAAGCAGGTATACCCAACTGTAGGTATTGCTGCTTGGATAACCAAGCTAAAGGATATTCAACAACCTAACATCTGCTTGTTTGACTACTGATGTCATTCTACAAGTGACAAAGTATTATAAAACCTAACAAGTTTGATTAGAGCTTCTACAAAATTTTGTAAAAGTTTGACCTTTGCTCTGGTCCATCATCAATGTATTTTGTACCTGTGTAAAAAAAACTTTACATATTTTATCATGAGGAGATTAAACATCTTTGTCCCATGAGTGTATACAAAAAGGAATTTCCTTTAGCACAGCTCTCAAGACATTTTCATTTTTAAAGTGCAGCAGTGATAAAATGTAAACATAAGACTGGTACTGTATATGATTTATAGATTTCAACATTCAGTGCTTTTTTTGTTATATTAGCCTAATCAACTCACCTTATATAAAGCTTGGATACATCAACGTATTTTTAATAATTGACATGTTTTATTATTTTTGTATTTTCTGTTTTGTGGGAAAGCAAATAGACATTTATTTAATAACATCACGTTGTGAAAATGAGGTTTCAGAAACTGCCTGTGTCTGACAGAGTTTAAGATCATACTGATCGATGCACAGAGAGACAATTAAAAAACAAAAAAATCTCTTCGGCCCAAAGAAACATTAACTTTAGTGCTGCATTGTAAACCTTTTAGGTGGGTTAAAATATGTAAGTGATTAGCAACATCTTTCTTTTTCTTGCAATTTATTAAAATATTTTCTTCAATAATTAAGCATATCATTTAAGTTAGAATTAAAAAAAAATTATAACCAGTATAATGTTTGACTGCATTGAAGTTATCATTAGAAAAATTGAAATGCATTAGAATTGCATTCAAAAATTGAGATGAATACAAAAAGACAAATAAAACCTCATTAGCATATTTAGTTTCACTGTTTCAGGTTGTGATCACTACACCACAGAGTTTGTGTAGCTGTGAAAGGCTTCTAGCATAGCCTCCATGCAGAGGGAAGCCAGTCTTCAGCAGCAAACCTCATCATAACATTTAATCAGGTGGACAAATTTGGCAGCCTAATGAACTCACTTTTAGACACTAAAAGACTAGTCATAGCTGACAACTTTACCAAGGAGGACAAAGAAAAACAGTAAAGAGGGGGAAACCACTGGTTTTACACAGTGGATCCACTGATATGTGTGTTCAGTGCTGCAGAGAGAGCCTGCCTCTGCAAAGACTGTAATCATGATGGCACAACTTTGACATAACCTACACTTCTGTCTTGATGATGTGCCTAAGCTATATTTCATGAAAATGAGTCTAAGCCAGAGGAAAATGAAGACAAAGTGTAGCATAATGAAATGGGAAAAGCAGGGAGGAACAGAATCTTTCCAAGGACCTTTGGTCCAAGGGAAGAATACCATGCACACTTGAATCAATCCAACATACACCAAGTGAGAAGAAAATGTCCATTTTTAAGCTGCTATCCATCACTGTCAAATGTGGTGTGCAGCCAGAGGGGGAAAAAAAGGAAATAATCAAACAGAGAAATGACTGCAGTCCTTTGCAAAATGGATGAGAGCAGAACCAGCAACTGTTGCTAACTTGAGGCAAATGATATTTTGATAAATGTCTTTTATGCAGCTTGTGCTAACTGCTCCTATTTTCACAAAGTAAAAACATGTTACTTCAGATGAGTGAACAGCCATAACATAATGCAGAGATAAGGCCAGCAGCTTTTCTAGACGCTGCTTATAATATATAGCCTTCAATAATGGAGTGAATGTATAAATCAACAGAGCGCATTAAAGAGACAAGAGATTTATTTACAGTGTTGTTTTTGCAGGTGGAATTACATTTCAATTCAGCTTAATTTAACTTTAAAAAACTGAAGAAAATTAGCACTCTTTAGCCAAACAAACACATAATCGGTGGCTGCTAGATTTCTTTAAATCAACCTTATATAATCTGTTAGCATTTTATAGTGAACCTATACCGACACTGAACTTGTGTTCATGTGTGGTACATTTCATCAACAGTTTACAGTAAAATGCACATGTGAGACAGCTGCCCCAGACCATGAAAAAGAGATAACTTGGCAGTCATTACAAGAACAGCACATGGCTTCCATGACCACCAAAAGTACCACCTAATGTTGTCAGTGCATTGCATATTCAAAATGTTAGCTTGCACCAGGGAGTCTGCAACTGCTATTTTTCTCGCTTGGATTTACATAGAAAAGCTTATGGTGTGTTGCTTTGGCCACCAGATATGTCATTAGTCTAAGCAAGACTCTATTGCTATTGCAAATGTGTATATACTTTTAAATCTTCATTTCAAACTGTCCCTATATTAGATTACTCATAATCTAATGACAAAGTCCTTGCTTTTTGCTAATCAAATGGAAATATATATATATATATATATATATATATATATATATATGTATGTGTGTGTGTGTGTGTATATTTACATATACATATGCCAACTAATTTGTAGCCTATGTAATTTTTAATGTACAACTGTAATTATCGAAGTCAACTACTTTGTAGTCTTCCCTTAGCTCTCTACTGTGCAGATGGTTTTATATCTAAGAAAAATATTTTCCGAACATTACAACTTTTTTCTTTTTTATTCTTTTTTGTATATACTCTCTGTTGTATCTTTATCTTGAATTACATCTTACTTTAACTCTTTTTACTCTATATAATCTACTGGAACCAGATTTTCCCTGATGGAGTAACCCCAAGGGATAAATAAAGTTGAGTCTAAGTCTATATATATAGATATATATGCAAGAATATCTTAAGTTGCAAGTCTGTCACAAAATATCTATTCTAAAAACTAAAATCTTCTTCTGGGGAAAAATTTATTGTGCATTTATAACAATGCTATTAAGTCATATTTTGTATTTTGAAGGTCAATCTAAATAAAGGGACACAAATTCCGCTTAAATTTAAGCTTCTGAAACGCTTTAACATCCATATCACTTCAAATTCTTGAATTGCAGAGTAAGTTGTGTTAATAACTTAAACACAAATAGAATTAAATGTGCTATATATTCCCATTAATATAATGTGAAGTTCTCATCATTTTGATTAAACTAAAACCAACTTTCAAGATAGTTTATAAGTGTATTTTTATACATCAATAGTAAGAAACTGAAATATCAAATTCCTATAGGAAAAAAAATAATTACATTGAATCTTAATGCTTGATGCTAACATGGTTATTAGCTGTCAAAATTGTGAGATTAAAGTCAGAATTCTAAGAAAAAAAGTCATAATTCTGAGATTAAAGTCAGACTTCTAAGAAAAAAAGTCATAATTCTGAGATTAAAGTCAGACTTCTGAGAAAAAAAGTTATAATTCTGAGATTAAAGTCAGAATTCTGACTTTTTGCTCATATCATACTGAAATAAAATAAAAAAAAAAATCATTGAATTTTTTTTTTTTTTTTCAGTGGCCCTAATCCTCTTCCATAGAAAGCTTGAAATGAAAAATTGTGCCTTGGTTTTATATTCCAAGGACCAACCCCAGGACTACTTTGTCTCTAGCAACGCCCCCGGTATAGTATATTAAATAACACATCTCCCCTAATTATGCAGCCTTTAATAACAGTTGATGAACAGCCTTAATTAAAGCAGATTCAGTTTTGCTCATCACAAATCCTTCCGCGCCTTTTGGCTCAGTGCCGCATCTGTCTCCGCCCATGTTGGAAACGTCTCAATACGCTGTCAGTTACGTCACAAGTTGGACCAAATATTATCATTAACAGAGGTAGGATAATTGATTTAAAAAAAATAACAAACAAAGAGATTAAAGCAGCTGCTGTTAAATCCCCCCTACCTTCTTCTAAATGTCACAGCACATGCAACAAGTCTCCCTGTTAAGAAGCAAGAATGTCACAGACGCCTTGTTTTCCTCCTCCTCGTTATGGCTGGAAGTTGTCTCTCTGTGTGTATAAACATCATAGAGCGTGAAAGCGACCATTAAAAAGCTTTTCATTGCTTACTGAAAAGTTTTTCCTGCAGTCCAGGCGAAGGGTGGATTGGAAAGTTGTCCGCGTGCGCGCATGCGGGCGCGCTGCTGGGTATCATATATAGCAGGCACGAGGAAAGGTCTTCATAGAATATTATAATGTCTCAAGAAATTGTACTTTTGCTTCACCTGTATGTGTGTATTTTAGCACTTTGACATCTATCTTGTTTGCTTAGATTGCTGTACTGATGTTACAAAAGGCACAATGGTAGTGAGTTTTATAAATTGGCTTTATTGAATTTGATTTAGAAAGCCATCTGTAGTTCACAGGGGGGGGGGGGAGCCTTTTTTCAGGTGGCAACATTAAAATTAATCCCCCCAAAAATGACCCCTGTTGAAAAAATTTTGTGTTTTTTTTTTTTTACATAACGTTGTTGCTGCTTCTCAAATAGGAATTATAGCCTGTAAGAATATATATATTTATATGTGTGTGTGAGTGTCTCTAAGCAAATACATAATTAGAATACCATACCAATTAAGTTTTAAAAACATTAGATTTGCACCAACAAGTTATACTTTAATTTAGAAAAGGAATAACCACTTCTGGCAAACTATTCAGTATTCTGAAAAAAGAAAATAAGGCTCAATTCTCAGCATAAAGAAACATATCATTTTAATCCATGTGAGATATGGTGCATAAACATTAATTAATCAACATAAATGGATATTTATATACAGGCTTAGACAATATTTACAGTCCGTCCTGAGCTTTTTGCTTCACTTTTTCATCTTAAAACTTAAAAAAAAAAACAAAAAAAAAAACATTTTCATTGTCTGGAGAATTGTGTAATAGATCAACAGAAAGAAGTGTATTAGTTTGTACAGGAATAAAAACTAATAATTTATGAGTTGTTGTCAAGCTGAATATTAAAAAATTGGGTCTTGCAATTGCAATAAGCACCTCCTACTCCCAAAAAGAAATTTTGATTAATAGTAAAAATAACAAAGTGCTAGAGCAATAAAAAAAAAAAAACTGCTTAAAGAAATCACCCAATTTGTAGAACAAGGCTAGTCGTGTGTTACAAAAAATAATAAAAGTATAACCCTTAGGTGACGGCCTCAGAAATCTGTTAGAGAACATTAGCAAACAGAATTGTGAAGATCTAAATGCACTAGACAGGAAAGGTCATCTCACTTTTCAATCTATCATTTAAAGAGTGTTAGATAACCTACCAATATACAAAAGGGTTTTCTTCCAGTGTGCAAAATACTTTGGAGGGAAATTTTTGCAGAAAACCTTGAATAGCATTTGTCTTGAACACACTACCACTGTGGCTATGCACGGTGTGGGTTGCTATCTGTAATAGGAATTTCTATCTTTTTTAGGGAGAAAGGACTGTATAATATAAAAGTCTTTGCATTACAGTGGAAGATTTTTTTCTTCTTTCCTTTTTAGGCACGCATACATTTGCACGATTAAAATGACAACAATAGCCTTTTCTACTCTGATTTTCTAATAATCACCATGTGAAACCCTCTCCATCAGTGGTAGATGAATAAATCTGTCACTCATGCTTACTTGAATCATCTCCACTTAATAACTAATCAGACAGGATGATTGGATGGACATGCTGTAACAGCCTCCAGCAATACATCACAAGGCAATTGTGATGATTTGTTGCATCAATTGCCAATCGCCTTAATCTTGTTTGGCTTTGAGGATGCACTCAGCTGAAGGTTCCAGTCCAAGCCTTCATTTCAGCTCAGCCAACACACCTTCGGAAAAAAAAGGGGGATGCAAGTGGATGGAGGGTGCCACATATCCTTGAGAGCATTTTTTAATTTCTTGGTGCTCCATCTGTTGAAATGATAAAGTGCAGCCATTATGGAGTGCAACGAGATTAAATTAATCAGGTTTGTCCATTATACTGCCACAGGCTCTTCACAGATGATTGCAATTTTCTCTGTCAAGCCCATTATTGTAAGATGTGTTTAGTGGCTTGATGCAATTAAAATAGACTTAATGTAAATCTAACAACACAAATAACACTTTCTCTGTGTACGTTTGAGAGGGGGTGCGGCTGAAGGGTCCTGAAGTGCAACGGTAAACACCCACTGTAACCGTTTTTAACTTCAAACAAACCAGGGTGCTATTTGATTAGTCTGGACTCTGTGATCAATAACTATGTTTCATGTTTTCATGTTCTCTGTGATGTCAAAGGATCCGATTGCACAGACCACCCTTGACTGGCTATCAGCTGTGAGGAACACAACACCTTACACAGGCATATCATGATTCCCATAGATCATTTGAACCTGGAAGAAGAGGGGTGGGGGTTTAATGGAGTCGCTCTGATGAAAGCGTATAAAGTGCAAGCATCTGAATCTCACGGTTCAGTACGATAGGTGAGGCTGACTTTGGAGAATTTTATTAATTTCTCCCCCGGAGCTGATCTAATATCCTTCAGATTGGTTGCTTCCTTCTGCTGGATCAGGTCACCGCCACGGGACAAAGCCTGCAGGATGTGTGCTTAACCAGAGGAGATCTCTGCCTGAGCGCCACAAAGCTCCCACCACCATTTACATGCAGGAATGGCGGAACTGTCACGCTAAAAATGTCAGATGCTTTTTATTCTCAGCACCTCCATAATATCTGATTTATGAAACACCATAAAATATAACAACGCACCAATGCTCTGTCTTCATGGGGATATCCTTCTACACTTTTCTGCTATGTGAGAGTTCTTTTTTATTTTCCACAGATCAATCTGGAACCTCGCATCAGCCACATCTGTTTTAGGTGATTTTGCTGGATTGGAAGAAGCTGAGCTTTAGGTTATTGTGGCTAAATGAAGAATTACCATAGCCAATCAGGCACTGTGCTTGATTTTATTATATGCAGAAATCCAAGTTTGGAGCGGATGTTTTCTTTTCAGCCCTATTCCATTCCAAAGAACATGATATAATCTACACCTAAAGAAAAAGTCATGTGCACAGTTTGTTGGAAATGTATTCGCACCTCTTGTTTTTCCAAATTCTATGCTGCCACATTTTAACCACAAACTTCCCTGTTTTTATTTGGGACTATATGTGGCGACCATTACAAAGTGCTATATACTATGAAAGCAAAACAGAAATCATTAATGCTTCCAAATATTTTTTTTTTAAAGTGTGGCTTCCTTTCTGTCTGACTACAGCATTGTTTTTTTTAAAGAGTAGCCTCCTGTTTGTGTAAATATTTGAACCTATAGTCTCAGGTTTTTGTCATTGTTAAGTCAATGTCTCACTTTGGGAAAAAAAAAAAATCCAACAACATAGACCTGCCACCATACTTTTTTCACAGTAGGAATATTTCAAGTGTTTGTTTTCTTTCCTTTCCTACATATTTGGTTATTCCCCAGTGGCTTATAAGAAACATTAAATGGACTTTTTAATAAATAAATAAAAAACAATACTGTCATATTAAAGCCTTATTTGTGGATTGTATAATAGTTGTCAATCTAAAGATTTCTCCGCCTGTGGTTCTGTAGTTTACTGTGCTTTGTGCTGGTGGACAGGGAGGCCTTGGTAGGTTTGTGTTTTGCATTATTCTTTCCATTTTCAGACCATTTGAATATCATTCTACAGTAGAGCACCTCCTTAAATGTCTCCACATTTTATCTGTGACCTGCCTAGTGTGCTGATTGGTCCTCATAATACTGTTTCCTCAGCAATCACCAAAATCCTGAGGTCAAAAGAGCTTTACGTACCTGTGCTGAGACGGAATTATACTGCAGAGTGATCTGCAAGTGGAGCTGAATGCCGAAATATGCATTATACACGACTTGTGTAGGGCCTTTACATAAAATCTAATCATGTGTGAATACTTTTGTAAGGCACTGTGCACTTTACAGACAAAAATATTAATTTGTGTCAGCTTTTTTTTCTTCATGCGTATGTTAAGATTTATAATAGCTGGCATGCCAACCAGGTAACCCGAGGAGCAATCTACCAGCGTGTTTGATGGGGCACCATTCACACAGAGTGCATTCCAGAGGTCCTGGCAGGCCAACAACAAGTCAATCAATCATATTCCAAGCAGCACTAATTCAGGCGTTGTCACACTATCTCTTTTGTTATCCGCGGGACAGCGTAACGAGCGAGAGAAATAAAAGAAATACACACACACACGTCAAGAGTGGAGACAATCAAATCACGCTTACAACATGATGTAGACCGTGGAAGATTTTCTGCACTTTGCGTTCTTCACAGAGGGATTTACGCATTGTCACAATTTGGACGCAAGGATTCTAAAAACAGGAATTTGATTATTTATTGATATGGGTATTAAAATAAAGGCCTCTGGGATCTTCTTTGGAAGACTTTTCTATCCAAACTGGCTGAATTGTTTTGGTTTAAAGTTTTTGATGACAAATAAAGGTTTTCAATTTATCCCAGGCCTCTATTCCAAAAAAACAAAAAAAAAAAGTATCTGCAATTAGTCGGCATTTATGTGCTTGACTTGCCAGACCCCTGAATATAAAAGTTTAAGTAACAACCAAATTACTTTGATTCATTGCTCTGGTTTGTGATATGGCCTTGAGGTGAAGGCCTTACCAGTTGCCAAATAAAATACGGCTGTAGGTATGTAGAAAAATGCACTTCAGTGTGTCCGCTATCAGCGGTTATGGTTGGGAAAAATTATGGTTGCAGTTTGCAAGTGGAGCTTGAAATAATGAGCCGTTAACTCCAAAAAAAACATGTTAAATGTAAACACTCAAGTATGGGTATCAAATCCTAAAATCCACAGCCAGGAGAGGTTCACCTAATAGTTTAGTCATTAAATGATAAAAAAAAAAAAAAAAAAAGTTTCACAGAATTATTTTTATTGTTATTGCTGTTTAAGCATCCTTTTCCATCATCCTAACCTTGCCAGAGCTGGCACTTGGCTTAGCACCTCAGGGAAAAGATGTGCGAGACGCCTTATGATAAGTTCATATTTGACTGCACTAACAACAAAATTTAACATTTCTATGCTTGAAATCAGATTCTACATTTCGATGTTTTTATTTAAATTTCTACTTCATCATAATAAATATATATTGTAGAGATAATAAGCATGATTTGACACAGAAAGTGTTTTCTTCTTGTAACTTCTACAAAATAAAAAAGCCCAGAGAACACGGCACTCACGGATGCTTTGTCTCAGGATATGGCTATAAAAAAACTAGGAAGTCGCACCCGCCCCATATATATAGGCGGTCAAAAATGTAAATGTTTAAAATGAAGCAAATTGTGACTAACAAATCTTGAAAGCATGTCAATTGGCTTTGCTGCCAATAATGACACAATAATCCCTGATGTTAAATTAAAAAAAAAAAAGGTCTAGAGGTTTTGCTGCTATTTAACAGCAAAATCTGCCATAGATATGAGAATGAATTTGTTTCTCAATCACTGGCATTTGGAGTTTTTAATTGTTAAATATACTTAAATACATGTAAGGCACAAAAGAAATAAGATATGCGTATTTAATCTTCCATTTATAAACAATGTAACCACAAACAAAATCTAAAACCAGACTAGGCACATGTCAGTGTGTGAATGTGGGATCTAGGGCTGACTAGATAGAGAAAACTAGAAAACAGAAGAGCAAAATAAAGTGTTATGCAAGTACAAACCATTTATAATTTTACCATTCATACATTGGTAGTGCAGAATTAGTGATGTGTTTTTCAAGATTTTAATTCTCTTGTTTATTGCAGCTGATTAACAGTTTAAGCAAGATTTTTCCTCCTTTTCTTTATAACATGGAATAATTTTTTTCTCTACTAACAAATCTAAGTTACTATTCTTTTATTTATATTGCACTCTTTCCACCTCTGCAATAAATATGCTACAGGAATGATTTGGTGATATTACGTGCCGATCATTTTTTTGTGGAGGTTGGGGGTGTGGGGTGGGAGATCCAGTGCCTGCCCCCTCCACCCCCGCCCCATCTAGCTCCACCCCTGCCTTTTCCACTTCCAAAAAATAATTGACTTTGACCTTATTTACTAGGGCTGCCAATAAATGTCGAGGATGCCATATCATAGACCTTTTTTCACCACTAGAAGAAGATATGTTACCATTTAAAAAATGATCACCTTACCAATGTCTCTTCACCTTCCACTGGAAATGGAAGAAATAATGTGTTTTAAGGTTAAAAAAGTCATAAGGAATACAATGTGGGGGTTACCTTACTGGCTCTTCTTGGACATAATGTGATTCCGCTGATGTGCCATCTGCAACCAACTTCTGAAATCTCACTCCTTTCCTTTAAACCAACATCATTACCTGCTAGGTTTACCTTACATATGTGTGGCTTTAATACAATCACTTGTAGATTTTGAAGAATTATTTTCCAACTGATGAAAATGTTAAGCATATCAAACATCACACCTGACATCCCGAATACGCCTTTAAAAGCATTTATGAGCATCGTGTCGCTAACATGGCCTTTTTTCCTAAAGGTTATGTTTCATACGGATGTAAGAGTTTTTCTTTATGTGGAGATCGGTTAGCTCCCGTTTGGGCTTTATATCCCCGTATAAATTTTCCCTAAAACAAGCTATATCTACTATAAGGAAAACGTTATACGGGGAAATTCGTGACATCAGCTAGACATTGTTTCATGGAGGATGCAAAGCGTTGTGAGTTTTTGGATTATGGTTATCAATACAAAGTACAGCGTAATTGTGAAGTGCGAGTAAATAAAGTTTCAAACATTTTTATAAATAAAAATGTAAAAATATTGATGAGGTTTTGGTATTTAGCCTCTTTGAAGGACCACCGTTTTCTAGAATTATAGCTGCAAGTCTTGGGGTGTACCTCTGCCTGTAATAAGCTTTGTTTTGTTTGTTACTTTCAGTGTTCCATGTATATTTGCTTTTTATTATTGTTAGTCTTTACCCCTTAGCTCAGTTATCATCATTTAGCTCTCTATGTAGTGCTGATTCCTCTTTCTGTTGCACCACCCAACTGCTTACCTATTCCAATGTCTCTGGTCATCTCCCCAGCAGTTATAAGAACGGATTTTTTTTCTTCATTGCTAGTCGGAGTCCTTCGTCATGTATCAATCCACTCGTTTCCTCTCCAGCGCACGGTTGATTTGCGTGTTGTACTTCCAGCTTTACTGTTACAACATCATAATTGGTAAGTTCTTTTTTTTTTTTTACATCATTACAATCAACTATTAGACCTGCTTATATCTAAAAACTATAGTTCTACAACAGCCCTGTCCAGTGTCACGTCTTTAATTTAAAAACCTTTTGTTAATCTTTGAGGGAAATTAAATCATTGGTGTTTTTAAGATATTAGAAGCATCTAACAGATTATTTCCTCCCGCACTTTCTTGTATTTAGCTTACTTCACGTGTTCCTTTTAAGGAGAGTCCTTCCCACGGTATGATGCTACCATTTCCATGTTCAACTGTGGGGATTCTGTTTTTATGTTGATATGCACTGTTCGTTTTTCTGCACATAGAGGCCAAACATTTCAATTTTGTTTTTTTATCTAACCACATCAGCTTCTTTAACATAACCTTGTCCTCTGTGGAAAAATGCAAGCTCATCTTGTTGAGGCTTTCTTTAAACAAGGCCTTTATTTATATAGGTCTTCTATGGAGTTTGGGGAGAGCTTGACTAATAGCTGTCTATTCATGATTTGCCATCATACAGTATGTGGATTTCTGCAGATCTCCAAGAGTTATCAGGGGCTTGTTTGTTGCTTTTCTCTCTCTCTCCTTCTGTTTTAGTTCAGTACATAGCTGTGAAGTTTCCACTGTTAGAAGATTGATTGAACAGAGATGTGAGATATTGATTGTACAAAGCTTTAGATATTGCCTTATACCCTAAAACTGTTGTTCATTTCTGCTAAATCTTAACCGAACAGTTGAAATTACTCAGAGATTAAGTCTTGTACAGGTGAACTTTGCTTACTAATTTAGTCTCATTTGAAAGTAGTAAGCTGTACTGAATTTTGTTTTGGGTTTTCATATCATTTGGGATTAAAATATAAAATCAAGCAATTTACCTAATACTTGAAAAACCAGGTATCTTTTTCCTTCACTTCACAATAATTTTATAGTGCTTTTTATTGATCCATTATAAAGTTTCAATATTTACTTCCAACATGACAAAAGGTAGAAACTATAAAAGGATTTTAATTTTGTTGGATGTTTTATGTGTTGGTGAGAAATAACATCAGATGAAAAACTTTCTCTGAGCCGCAGATCAGCAATAGGTGTGGTTGGGATGTCGATCATGCCTCAGATTAAGCTACATTCAGCCACACTTGCTTATTTGATTTTTCTTGGCTACATGTGTGCAGATGTTGAGCGAGAGCCCAGCTTAGTATTTTGACAGCGAAGCAATGGTGTTTAGCTTTTCTGAAAGCGAAAAAATAAAAAATAACTCAAGCTCCAAAAAGAGAGATGTTGCAGAGTGAAACGGTAGTCCCCTCAGCCACTGCCTTACTCGATCCATATGCGAGGCTTAGAGGCAGGAAATACCCACAACTCATTGTAATCAGGGCAAAGGCTGCCTGAAACATCGGGAAAATAGCTGATTGGGCACCTTTTAAAAAGCACAAAATGAATATAATGGCAGAACTACAAAGTGTTAGGAGAAGTTTCTCAGGACAGCATTTGATCTAAGCTGTTTCTATCTTACTCTGGTATCATTCACGATTATTGAAATATCGCTCACCATTTCCTAATTTTATTCTGAATCCCAAAGACCCATGAATTTTGTTTATACACATTCATCACAGGAGTATTTAGCCATAAGTATGACTCAAACAGAGTGAAGGATTTGCCTTCCGGAGGATCCACCAGTTGTTTGACAAACGGGTGGGTTTGTTTTGTGATGAGGCAGAGCTTCTGGCATGTTTAACCATAATAACACTTCCCCCAAACTAGCGTGATAGCTCTGTGTCAGAAGCAGCACGGGGTTTCCCCCATCATACAGACAGAGGCTGGCTGACTTCTTGTCTGCACAGCTTGACATTCATGGAATCTGAGCGGAGCCTGTGTGTTTACTGATGGTTGGTTTTTGGTTCGTCCCCCTTGGAGAAATAATTGGAAAGGCAGGAGAAAACACGGGGTGCGACAGCTGATGTGGTTTGGTCAAATGGAGAGCGGACATCTGCCTTTGATTTGATGTGTAGCTCAATAAAGCACCATAGCAGTGCTGGAAAATTTCTCTCTGTGTTGCAGGTTTTCCCAGAATGGCTCCACTCATATGCTTTATTTGACTTATTTTATGCTTACACAGTGCTTTATCATCACTTCCATATTTGTAATGTACGGTACGTTTAAAAACTATTCTGTCTCTGTTTGAACTGATTTATATTTTTTTGACATTTTTAACCAAATACATTACTGGATTTTATTTGTATTTTAATTTACTAACCAGAACAAAGTGTAAAATAATTGTGATATGGAGGGGAAGTGTTGCATGGATTTTAAAAATCCACATGTATTCCCACCTCTTTACTTACTAACACTAAGTACAATTAAGAGAAACCCAATCCTTTAAGAAGTCATCAACTTTGAAATATTAGAGAACAAACAACTTCTTTACATCTGAGCAACAGAACAGACAGCTCAGGGATGAAGCTTTGGAAAGGTTTAAAGCAGGTACTAAAGAAATATCCTCAACTTTGAATATACCATGGTAAACTGTTTAACTGTTTAATAACCTGAAAATGCAAAATTTTCATTTTAGCTGTACTCCTAAACTGGCTGTTAACCTAACTTACTAGACAGGTAAAGCCTGAATGAGAGATGCATTCAAGAGGATGTTTTACTTTGAAAGGAGTTTAAAGATCCACAGCTCAGACAGAGTAACTTGGTGACCTGACAACTGAACAACAAATCAAGTGCTTCCTTACTTTTCTTTCAGTGGAAGACCGCCATTAAGAAAACCATACAAACTTTCTTTCAGTTTGTCACAAGCCATGTACTGTAGCTGGAACAATGAATGTGTGGCAGAAGATGCTCCAAACTAATTATCATTGTTATGTATGTACAGGTTGAAATTAGCCAAAACAAGACTTTGTTTTTGGTCCACTCTATAAATCCTCGAACTCAACGCAATATTGGACATTTTGAATTGAAAAAGCTTCCTGGATGGGAAACTAAGCATCTTCAAACTTGAAAACAAAGTCCAGTGGATTTTATTTTTTACTTTTCTGGAAGTTGATATCAAGGGAACTTAATCCATGGTGATCATACAAGGAAACCTCTTTCAGTCAACAGAAGAGATCCTGCCTTTCCATTGGGACGATGGAGACCAAAACAAACCCATGTGTTAGTTTGGTTTAGACTTGCTGTAAATCCATTCTAGAGTTGAATATTCAGCTTTATTATTAGTTATTTATCATCCATAGATACTCTCCATGCAGACTTACTTAGCTTGACATTTTACAAATAAGAAAAGCATTAGGCCTTCAAAATATGCATAGTTGGTATGTTTGTAGTTACTGTAATCGGTGTTATTTTGTAAATGTAATTTTTTTGTAAAAAAAAAAAAAAAACTGTATCCTTTGAGTCCTTAAGGATGCACTAATATGTGTCCCATGCAATCTTGAGTAAACACAAAACAGCTGTGAATACCTTTCCAAAGTCTCTGTAAAAGTCAGCATTTTGTGACTCACTGATCAGAAAGCACCAGCCAAAAGAACTGGCCTGCACCTTGTGAGCGGCAGAGTTGCTGGAGTAGTTAAATCCTTGATTTGTACCTCGCAAAACTCTCACAAGTCCCCTGTTCCCCCTCTCCACCCCTGCTCTGCACCTCCCACACAATTCCCAGATCAACAGAGCTCTCAATATGAGGCGCGTCTGTTCTACTGTGACAGCATATGGTTATCCATTCAGTGTCCAGACACTCTCATTCCTCATACATTAAGTGCTGGAATTATCCAATGAAAGCAGGTACACCACTGAAGAGGCGAAGCGACCTGTCTAGATTTGCAATGTTTGAAGACATGTAGCCATTATCATGTTATTTAGCTTTTGAAAGGTTGTATTTTAAGTGTTAAACCAGTTTAGTAATTGGATCGAACAGTTAAGGTTTTTTCTTCATTTTCTCTTCCAATCTGAGCAATCAAATTGGCCGCTTTCTCACAAGAGGAGCGACCGAGGAGTAAACACACCAAATTAGAGGCTGATTATGTCAAATTCCAATGAGCGGAGCGCGGTGGCACTGTCAGTTACCTTTTGCACACAAAAAGCTCACCATGGAGACGATGTTTACGTTAAGAAAACAAGTGCACATTTGCCTGTTAGGAGTAAAATTCCATAAGTGCTGAGCAGCTCCAGACAGATGTTTGAACTGTAAACATATCGCGAATATTAGAGTGACGTCAGCCCAGAAATGAAGCGAATGTCTGCAGCCAATTACCACCTCTGCAGCTTTGATTCTTTGTTTATAATAACAAAGTTTAAAAGCAGAGCTAATTTTACTCCGTCCTCATTAAAACTGACTTAGGCAATATGTTGCACTGATTAGACCTCAGACAGGTGCTGCCCCTTTTTGTTTTGCATGGCGACAGGGGCGAGCACCAGGGAGACGTGTGCTCGCTGTGATAGCATCTCTGAAAGGCTGTTCCCTAGGGTTAATGGGGGAGTTATCCTATTAGAGCCCCCTCCTGTGCTCTAATCCATCTCCTTCTCTAGGAGAGAAGCCATCATTGCTTGGGCCCTCCTGCAAAAGGGGAAGAGGCTAATGGCCCCCGCTTTATTCAGCACTGTTCCCTCATCCCCACACAGACTCTTTCTCTGTGTGTGGGCACTTTATTCTCCATCATTCTTCATTTTCATTATCCAAGATTATCAGCAGGTGACAATGCATTTCCCTCTTAATACACTGGTCTGTACATATAAACTCTCAGTTTTTAAGGCAGGTATGATGTCAGAGCTAAAAAAAAAAACATCTCAAGCTTGCTCAGGTCAGTGGAAGAGGTAAGGAGAGTCTATTGGAGTGTGCCCAGTTCAACCATGCCTCCATTGCCTGCTGTGGAAAATGTTGAGCATGACTATATGCATGACTTACAAGTTCTTCTGCTTTAGTGAAATGATGAGAGTTGGAACAAATGCTGTGTACAAGTGAAGCTGTCAAGTAAGACTTTGAAGGACAGTATGTAAACTGTACTCATACACCTCGTTAGTTTCTATATTTCTGCAGGTTACAACCACATGCTTGGATGTTTTTTATTGGGATCCAATGCTAAAATGTAGCACAAAATGATTTGTAGTCATAACATTGGAAAAAAGGGATACAAGGTTTTCTTTTTTTTTTTTTTTTTTAGGAGGATTAGGAGGCAATTAGAACACATTCTATCCATTGTCACATCTTACAGAGAGCTGTTCGGCACAAATACAACAGATAGTTGGGTAATAGGCATTTCAGCAAGTGACTAAAGCATACAAGGAAACAGTAACTCAGGAGGTGCTGCAGAGATCTACAGCTCAGGGTATATGAGCTTTTGTTAAAAAAATTAGCTCTTCAAAGTCCCATTTAGAGGTTCCAATAAATGCACCGGACTAGGTAAACCTGTGGAAGAGGGATTTCTGTTCAGATTAAACCAAATTAAACTGCTTGACCCCCCACACACATAACATTGTGTGGAAGGATAACTAACTCTACAAATTCTCCTAAAAACATTACTCTCACTGTGTAAAAGAGTGGTGGCAGCAACATGCTGTGGGAATGCAAAGATTGGGAGGTTGGGTTTAACTTTAAGGGAAGGTGACTGGAAATTAATACAAGAAAAATCTGGAAAAAGTATGAGCCTGTAAAAAATTTAAGACTGAAGCGGAGGTTCACCTTCCAGCAGGAAAACAATCGTAAACATGCAGCTTAAGCTAGTGTTTACAGCAGAAAAAATGCATGCGTTAAAATGGCCAGGTAAAATATTTGCTGTAATTTCAATTAAAAACTTGGGTTAAAACTTGATACTTAAAATTTAAACATACTCCATCCAATCTGACTAATCTTGCAGTATTCAGTATATGTGTCTAGATGTTCAATGCTGGTAGAGTACATACTGTATGCAACTCCTTTCAGATGTTTTCCTCACAAGAAAAATTTAACTGATATTTTCCTTTTCCACACTGAATGATTACGTACTATTTAATGACAACCTATTACATGCTTTCATTTAGGTGCTTTCATCATGACAAACTATAAAGTGTTAAAGAATTAGATGCACGATAACACTGAAAGATGAAAGAAGGAAATTGAAATGTTCTATATGCTGCCCTTATATCAAGACTAAATATTTATATCTGTATTAGATTTAAACAGATTTAGAACTTGAAGATGTGCTCATAGTGGCCATTCAAGCTCTATGCTGTTAAAGTGTGATCCATCCACAAAACTAAAATGACAAGTTTTAAGTGTCAAAATAGTAAGATCAATGCTGTAAAACTTGCAAATGTATTTTACAGATCATCCAGCAGTGATAACAAATTGCATTCTGGTTTCTGCCAGACATCAAACACTATATGGGGAAGGGGACTGATATACAGTGTGAGGGTGGAGGGGTATGGAGCCGGTAAAGAGGCTCCTGCTGCAGGAGGCCCTTAAACAAATTCTTGCTGCACCTTGTTTGACCTTGCATGTGACCCAAGTAGCAGAGAGTTATCCTCCTGGAAAAGTTAGTCCAAGAAAAATTTGTCCAAAAACATTTAGTAAAACTACTCTCAGCACAAGCTTAGAATATTTAATTTTCTCACCCATAAGCTAAAAAAATGTATTTGTCGATGAAGTGCATGCAGGCACTATAGGGTCTGAAATCACCTTCATTCTTTTGTTTCGAAAGTAAATTGATCGTTGGTATAGAAAAGCTCAAAACACACACAAAGTTCAAAGAAACTAATTTACTTAAAAAATAGATTGTTTGACCTCAATAGTGACTTTACTAGCTAAATAAAGATTGAATTGAAAAAAGTTAAAAGGCATGAGTCTTTTTCTGCAAACAATTTATCATTCTGAGAATGAGAAACTTCAGTGGAGGCCTAGGTTTCTATATTGCCTATAAGCCTCCCAATCCTGGTTCAGGACCTCTAGAAACCTCATCTCCTTCCTTTTGAACTACACTTTGTCCTTTACAGCAGCACAGACAGGCTATTAAATCTCTGAATTACGATAAAGAATAGATAAGTAGATACTCATTGCAAACAATGATGTTTCTATTGCAAGTGTGGGTAGTGGACTTGTATAGGGAGGCACAGTGTTTTGGCAAATTGCACCAGATTCTTCTGGCTGCAGGCATCCCCTTTCCTGCTCTCTCCTCAGATTTCCCCCACCCCATCCCGGCAAGGAAGCCTTATCGCGCTGCCCACTCTCAATAGTCAGGGGGCGACACTAAGATTTCAGATGCTGGCCAACATCTCTGAGGGAACAGGTGTCCCCTCTGTCTGCTCGTGGTCGAGGTCTTGTGGTTGAAGCATGGGAAAGGGCAGCCACCACAGAGGTTCTACCCCAGCGGACAGGTAACAGTGCTCCATTCAGCTCAGCCTGAATTCAGTTAAATTGGCACCCTTTTAGGATCTCCAGGAAGCAGTTTGGGAGTAGAAAATAGAGAGCGGAAATTTGTCCAATGATTCCCAGTTGACTTTAAGGAGAAGGGTGTTCTCACAATGGGAAATGAGACGGACTATTTGATGTGTAAATTAGATAAGGAAAAAGCCGATTTGTCCGGGATTGCTTTACTTTCGTGCATACTAACAGAAAACACTAGACAAAGTAATGTGTACAGTGGATTGAAGCAAAGTAAGTCAATCTAGAAGGTTAATTTAAATATGCACTTTTATTTTTTTAATGAGTACAGTGTTTAACTATTAACAGTCCATTCATAGTTATTCAGGGTTTTCCTTTTAAAAACATCAGTTGTTCTTTTATTGGACTTGGTTTGATGTGAAAGCTCAGCACTAAATAATGTATAATTATAAAGCTGAATGAAAAATATACATGTTGTTGATAACATTTTTAAAGTGAAGTAGCATGGGTTTATATGGCACTCAGTCCCCTTTTAGTAAAATAATGTACCAACTTTTGTATTCATAGAATTGCCCCATGTGTGTGAAAATCTCAGGTTTTAAAGAGAAAAAACGGAAGAACAAACTGCATCACAAAGACATGCAACTGTATTAAAATGTAATTAAGTTTCGAAGAGGTTTAAAGCAGAGTCATGATAAAAAAGCAAAAGCCTCGGAATATTCTCTAGGCATTATTTAATCCATAATCCAAAAGGGAAAGCATACCAAGACATGGTTGCCCACGTAAATCGACAGGCCAAACAAGGAGAGTAATCCTCATATAATCAAAATTGTTAATAACTCCGGAGAAACTGCATCTTTGTACCTCGAAAATAAATTGATGGTTAATAAATTTTAAAAAGACAGTCGAAATCCCTCTTGCGTTTTTCAGCCAATGGTAACAAAGGAGCGCTCTGAAACGAACAGTATTAGCCAATGTGTTCCTCCTCCTCTCGCTTCTGGCTCAACTCGTCAGACAGATAGTGGTACAGTGCTGAAGTTCTGAAGGGAAAGTCATCTTGCGCCATTTACAACTCCATTCAACAGTGAGACAACTGATTAAAAAGTCAAAAAATGAATAAATGAAACTTTGTGTTTTGAGAGAAGGACTATAGAGAGATCGTAATTGCATGGAGTGGCCACAATGCTCTGGGGAAGATGTCAGGACCATAGATGAAGGTCTCAAAAATAAATGGCGCTGGGCATGGCTGCCATTTAGCAGCTGGTTCAAGAGGTTAGATGAACCAGGCTCTTGATTCTGCACGCTGTGCTGCAGGAAGTTTATTTACGCATCCAGTGGCAAAAAAGGTGCTATGCAAACATGTGTTAGACCTTGGTCATCGAGCTTCTGTTCGTGTGGTCCCTGCACACTATGCAGCTTTGTATTGGTTTTATTAACATCTTTGTATTTAATTTGCCATTTTATTACTGATTATATATATATATATATATATATATATATATATATATATATATATATATATACACACATATTTATATGTTTCTTTTCTTGGGGTTAAGGCTCTTTACTCACGGAAATGTATTACTATCTTTTAGGGGTTTTGCCTGCATTGACAACTACAGGTATGTGATACTTTAGTATTTAGTATACTCACACACACACACAGTCCCAATAGAATATACTGAGGGTTTCTGTTGTAATGTGACAAAGTATTTTATAAGAACCAGTATTAAGAAGGATTTCAAAAGCTGCTTCATTCGCACGTGGATGAATGCTGTACACAAAGAAATCCGCTTTTCAAAAATATGTTGAAACTTAGGTTTCAATACCTAAGTTTCAACATATTTTAATAGGTTTAATAGGTTTTTTAGTTTTTTTCTTCTTAAAGAGGACTCAGGGTCTTACGATGAGCAGGTCATGATGAAGAGAGATCAAAAGAGCAGCAGCGTGAGCCCTAGAGCATCCAGCTCTTCAGTGACCTATGATCAATGGTGCAGGTGTGGAGGAGAGCAGCAGGGTAGGTAAATATCTCAGAGGCTTACACCTTTGACGGCTCATTAGGGGGAACGTTTATGTGAGCTTTTGTGGATTAGGTTCAGATACACAACAAGAGTTCGTTTTTCCACTAAGATGTAAAACTTCAAGTTCAGAATATTGAATATTAAGATCTACTAAAGTCTTAACCATTGTATGAATTACAGTAACTAAATTAAAAGTAATTCCAGATTCATTTTCCAAGAGGCCTAAGCATCTCTGTTTTGGTCAAAAACAAACTAGACTCCCATCATCTAAAAAAAAAAAAACTGTCAAAGTTACTCCCAAATAAGAAAGTAAAAAGTATTGTAGCAGTTTATGTGAACTTTTTTTTATACATTTTAAAACAGTTCCATTTTTTTATCAGAAAGTAGCTGACCAGAAACATTTGAGAGGATCTGTTCTGATGTGGTTCACACAGGAGGATCATAAGCTGCCCACCTCCCATTTCAACTTATACAATAAGTAATCATGAGTTGTTTAGCAAACATATGACAGCATCAAGGTTATTAAAAACTGCTCAACAAACTACTAAACAGTGGTTGTTCTTGCAATAACTGCTCTTCTGTCACCTTCAGTCCCCATTTCCAGTCCAAGTTAGATCAGCCTATGCTCAAGTCTTGAACTTCAAGTTGGTTACATTAATTAGATAAAAGGAAAATTGTCAAGTTTCCATTTAAAGTTTTGTTGAAATTAAGTTTTTCATCAGATACCATCTTAGACTGACAGCTGATCACAGATGCTAATATATTTATTAAACCCATTCTGAATGCAACCAGCCATGTTGCCTATACTAGGAACCACTACTGCTAAGGGTTGTTTTTTTTTTTATTTGGAGGCATGATAAGAAGCACAGGTCCTGATTGGTCTTGATCAATCTACTAATTAAGCCTAAAAAAATGTACCCTAACCCCAACTTATCTGAACTTTCACTCAAAGGCATAGTGGGGGAATTGCTGAAGAGACCAGCTCTATCCACTTTTTAAAAAACTGCACATGCACAACCCTGTCCCTTCTCCAGAGAGGGAACGCCTATTCAACGCGTGCAAGTGCATGCAGAAACTCATTTCTCCTCATGCACGCTCTGTTTAGAAGTTGTTGTTTGCATCGCTCATACAAGCTTACTTTCCGATGGAAGATTTGCAATTTTTCCACTATGTCAGACTCACCACCGGTAAGTGAAAATGGGCACGAGCACGTGGGATGGCCTTACCTACACGTATCACCAGAATGATTGATAATTAGGAGGACCACTTATTTAGATGATCCACCTGGAAAAAGAGCATCCACTATACCTTTAATAAAGGCATAAAGCAAATTCTAAACTGTAAGTAGGTTGAACTGCTACTAACTTTTAGCAGAATCTCAACTTACATTTCTTGATATTTCCTCCAGGAAGTGGCTTGTTTAGCTTGATGTTTGTTGAAGCAGTTATTGATGTTTCATGCTGCAAACGAAAGCATTCCCCATTTATAAACGTGGCCTCATATAAACATCTATCTGATCAAAGTCAGTCATAGCCTTAAGAAAGTGGCTGAGGCAATAGCACCATTTGTAAAATGTCATTTGACGACCTCTGGACACCCAATTCTGCACAGTGATAATATATCGATAGGAATGCCATTAAAAACAGTTTCAGGCTCCTCCTGGATTCATTTGCGTTGACCCAGAATGCAGTATTTTCTTAACACAAGCAGCAGGCTGCTTTGATGTTATCTGCCTATCCAAACAGCGGAGGGCTGGAGGCCCCCCCGTCCCCAGCCCTGCCTGTGTCCACGGAGGACCGCGTCGATTAATCACACTGAGGCCTGTGAGAGCTCGTCCATAAATCGCCCTGCCGCTCCTTAAACAGCAGAGTCCCAGGGCACTGTGCCGTCATTTATCAACACTCTCCCCTCCGGATGAGGAGTAAATAAAACTGTGAATATGGAGCAGTTTTTTTCTCTCTCATTTTTGTTACTTGGATGTTGAGCTAAATAAAGTCATGCTTAAACTCTGATCTCCAACCATTGGTTTCTTTGTTTGTTTGTTGAACATGTCTCCGTCCCTTAAGATTTACTTAATTAACTGCACATTGGAATGCTTTATCAGGGTGTAATGCTTTAAAGTAGTTCACCTCTCAGTTCTTTATGTAAGAAAACCTTTAATCCCAAAATAATACAGTCAGTAACTCACTCTTTGTTTGCTTTCAAGCACATATCAGTTAAGTTTGTTTATACCCCTGATAATTTATTGGGAAAGAAAATATCTATAAATGATTAATTAATAGCCCTTATATCTGTGTGGTACGCCATACTTTAAAAAGTTTCAACAGATTTTTCCCATCGGATACGTTTGCTTCCCTGCTTTGACACTTGAGACTCCCTTGAGATGATGAAATATGCCTTATTCCTGTAAAACAAAACATCATGCCATCTCTGGTGATTTGTGGAATTTGACCATACACAGAAGGTTGCTTTGACAGGCAATGCTTTGGACACCTTGTGAGTCCAATTTTAGGGTTATTAATTTTGTATGACTTGTTTATATAAATTTCATTTAAACTTTTTATTATTTCAAAGGGTGAAAATCAAAACTAAACTTTGACTTCTTCCCTCTGAAAGAGCTGAATCCGATAAAGAGTCCTTAGGTTTCTTTGATATATCAATTTAACAGAACTTTAAGATGTGGAATTTGTCATGCAGAAGATTTAGCAAAATTTTAGCAATACTAAAACAATGATAAAAAAAAAAAAGCTTTTCATTCTACAAGTCTGTTTATCTGAGTTTGAAAAGAAATTTTTACAGATACAGATAAGCCGTATGTTGACAGTTGACAGATGTTAATGCTACCATTGTTAATTGACTGCTCAAGCAAGGTGAGTTGGAAGAAATATTTTTTTTAAATGTATGTGTTTTTATAATAAAGCTCTAAAAATTGTATGGGTAGGTCAAAGCTATGTAACAAATGAGCACCAAATACCGGCTACGAAATTCTACTCCGTAGATCTTTATTTTTTTTTTAATTATAAATATGGAAAAGATGAAAAGCATTTTGCTTAGTATGTCCTTCCATTATGCTAAAACTGAGAGTTGTACCTAGTAACAGTGAAAAGCGTATGTGAGAAACGGCAGCAGCAGAAAGTCCTATCTCTATCATCAGCCTCCCCAGGCCTGTCTTCACACTGGCAATCCAACAAAGCCTGCCTGGAGACAGATGACAGTGCCACAAAGACAACACAGGTGGCTGGCTAAAGACCACCTGGAGCAGGAAAGCCCAGCCACTCTAAGAACTCTGGGAAAAAACTAAAGATTTGCAACGGGGGATTGGGGAGGGGGTAGCGGTTAGAAAAGAGCTTGAGCTACTGATGCAGAGAAACAAGCAAACCTCAAAATGCAGAAGAAGGTCATGTCAAGTTGAACCATCTGTTCTAATTTTGCATGAGAGTTGCAACTGTTTTGTGTGTCAAGCAGAAGCTTAAAGCTCAGCTCAATTTAATAGTGATTATGATGGTTTTCCCGTAGTGCATCAAGGTATTCACTGATAGACCCCACTGCAAATCTGAGATGGGTACATATTTTGCTTGTCATAAAAAAATGGTGATGTGGAGGGATGCTATTTGTTTTCAGATTGATATTTTCACTATCAAATAAAATATTGCTACAATGTTTTGTATTTGTTGTTTTGTCACCTGCATCCTTACATTTTATTCATATTTGAAGTAAGACTGCAAACCTGACGTGAACTTTAATCAAAGGCAAATTTTAGGTCTAACAAGAAAGGGTCTGTGTCCTTTTTCTCCATTTGCAGACAAAAACTTTTAAACGATTGACCCCTAAACATTTTTCCTAATTTCATTTCATTTTAAAATACTGAATGTGGTGAATAATAATAATAATAAAAACAGTGGAAAATCTGCCGCTATTTAACAAATGACAGCAATTTGTTTTTCTTTCTACTGATTAATTCAATTCAGTTTATTTATATAGTGCCAAATTCACAACGCATGTCTTCTCAAGGCACTTTACAGTTCAACCAGATCATACAGTCAAATTGATACAAAGTTCTCTATCTAAGGAAAACCAGTTGATTGCATCGACTCATTGACTCAAATACAATCCCTCACAATAAGCATGCTTGTAGCGACAGTGGAGAGGAAAAATTCCCTTTTAACAGGAAGAAACCTCCAGCAGAACCAGGCTCTTAATAATTTGTTTCCTCCAGAATGCTATTTGCAATATGTCTGCTAGGTTAAATGTCTCTTAAATCTCTTCAAATTCTCTTATTATGAATCTTATTAATGATAAGATCAAATATTCTATTATTTTACCCCCCGATCACAGTTCTGTATTGTGCTTTTTTATTTAAAAAAAGCAATTAAATAAGTCCTGCATATCCAAATTGAGTTTTTTCATTTTCCCCAGGTGATAATCTTTCTTCACTTTGACCTTCTTCCAGTTATAATTTTTTTCTGTTGTCTTTTTGAACCATCTCACATTTTCTGCCCCTCTCTTTTCAGTGTTTGATCCATGATACTCATTCTCTCTGATTTACTTATATTCTTATTTATTTATTGAATTAGGACAATGCATATTAATCAACAAATCTGGAGAGCCAATATGCCAGAATTAGCTTACCTATCTGCTGTCCTAAGCAGGCACCATAAAACATAACTATTTCATCACATTCTAAACAGTGTACAACAAAGACCAGTTATAATAACAAACAGAATCATTAAATAAACAATAGTATGTATTATACATGTGAACAGGACTGGTTTATTTTATCTACAATATATACAGTAGATTTTCTCTTCTGGTTGGGTGGATAACGAGCCATCCTGTTACATAGTGCCAATTACTCTACAGGAGTGATCTGTTGCTATGACATGTCAATCATCGGTCACCTGTGGAAGAATCAGATTTCAGGTGGGTCTAGAGGTCTCCCGCCCCCACCTTTAGCTAACCCACTGTGTAAAGGATGGACATTCTTCTATTCCTGTGTTTCCCACAGTTGAAGTTGTGACTCAACAAGTGGTCTTAATATTTCCTTCAACAACTCAAAGCTAACAGAAAAGTACATTTATATTGTAACTTAGGGAAAATATGTTTTTCTTGTTAAATGAATTTTAAAGAACATATTGGCATTAGCCAACCCCTATTTCAATACCAACATTTTACTGGCAGTTATATTTTAGTGTAAGTATTTCTTCCATGATTATTTATTATTATAGCCCGAAAAACTACAGTGATTTTAGACTCTATATCTCCTGTTTTGTAAATAATACTTGTGCCAAGCATGGAAACCTTACACAAATTGAAGGAGATTAAAGGAAACAGTAAAACTTTCCAATGCTTTACATGGTGTTACCCAACATTAAAGAGGAACTCCGTTTTTTTTGTTTTTTGTTTTTTTTTACTTTGGCCCCTTGATTTTACGTTATTACATAATTTTCTACTCACCCATATTAGTTTTGTGTCATTTGGAGCTGTTCCGGAGATATTCGGTTTTGGCAGGGGTGAGTTCTTTAAAGATTTAATGGGATAACACAGGTAGCAAAACAGGAATCCAAAAATCCAAATTAAAAATGTTAAACAAAAACAGGTATCCAAAAATCCAACATAAAAATTAAACTCAAACCAGAACCATGGAGACATCAGGGGAAAACAATCACAAGGAGCCAGGGTGAGACAAAGTAAGAAGAGGAACCAGCACTGAGGGACTGCACAGGGAAAGTATTTATGGCTGACTGAACAAAGGCAGGACTAACGAGTGGATAAGGAGCAGGTGTGAGCATAGCTGACGAGGAAGCCAAGGGAAAAGAAAACACAAGGGGGCAACAGAGGACAAGCAAAGAAAAACCTAAGAAACAAATAAATACAGAACACATCAATAAAGCTAGAAAACAAAGAAAAATATGGATAAATGTGAAACTGAAAACTTAGATAAAAACAACAGAACCGCAATCGTTACAATAATATCCAAGTAACGTCTTTCTATGGGCAACGAGTTCAAGGCACAAACTAAACTGTTCATAATTTATTCTTTATGGTACGCCAGCATTCACAACATGTAGGCAAATCACTGTCCCCCAGACAGACATCCACAGTTATATTTTTTACATTTATATATATATATATATATATATATATATATATATATATATATATATATATATATATATATATATAGAGTATATATATATATGTGGCCTGGGGGACTGATGCTGTGCTGTGACAAAAGAAAAAGAGCTCTGCGTGAATGGAGGCTCGTCTGAGACCGTTCCTAGGCAATCTTCAGCATCTAGGAAGGAAGCACAGCCCTCTGCAGGTGAAAATGAGGAGAGCACTCTAGATGCTTCCCTGCCAAATGCTAAAACATCCCCAGCCGGCTCCTTCCGGCCTCCTCCGACTTCCACACCTTCTTCAGCATTGTCTGTCGCTGCTAAACCTGCCGATGGCACCACTGCTGCTTCAACCACGTCAGCCTCTTCAGCCCAGGGGGCTACCACCCTCACAGTATCGTCATCATCGTCTTCTTCCTCCCCTGAGCCAGGAGAAGCGAGTAATTCAGGTGCTGGACGCAGTAGTAGCAGCTCAACAACAACTACTGTTTACCTTATCAAGGCTGAACTTAAAAAAAATGTAATTGTCTAGAGAGCTGTTCTAAACAAAATTTCTTTTTGTCTACACTTGTGCATACAAAATGAAAAAATAAATCTATCTTAGTCTATGTAGAGCTCCCCCTACAGCTTTGATGGGAGAAAGTTCGGTAGATATCAGCGGCTTAAGCTGGGCATACACTGTAACTTTTTTTGCCCTGAAAAGGGCAAAAGAATGGAAAATCTCTCATGATTTTCAGGTCGTGCGAGAATCTTTTGAATCGGGGCGATTCAGCCAATTCATTCGGGCCTTGTGAGATGATCTTTGGCTAATCCTGCAGTTGAAGCATAGCTACGAGGGTCTACGAGCTTGTTTACCAGAACCTCAAGCCCTGCGCATGTATAAAAAAGGTAGTTCTTCTTCCTTCCAGATTGATGAGTCCGACTAGTGTCATCTCTCGATGTCGAGTCCAACGTGTGATTTCTGGAAGTGCCGTGTGAGCAGTTAAATCGCATCAGAGCAGCGGGCTGTGTAAGAACCAACATTGGGCTGTGAACCTTTAAACCCTGCGGTTTTGTTGTAGTTTCAGCTGTAGCTGAGAACAACGATTGATAATATCGTACAGTGTATGCCTGGTTTTATAGCCTGATACGGCTTATATATGTACATCTCAAGTTTTTTTTTTTTTTTATTTAGTGTGTGTGGCATATAGTAAGGAGTTCTCTATAGTCCAGAGCATACAGTAAACTTTGTCTGGAGGATGTGCCATAAACAATTTTCTATCTTATAGACCTTCACTGTTCGTCAAAGAGCAGAAACACTTCTGTATTATGCAGCTATTGTACACCAGAGCTGTCTACAGTTTAGGTGGACGTTGGATTAATGATCCCAATGAATCAAAATTTAGATTGCCATTCCGTACTTATAGTTATAGTGAGATGGTCAAACTGAACTGAATTATTCTTTACTGATCTGATCGTTGATCAGGGAAATCACCCAATACAGCAAACTTTAGGATCATCCTTGGACAAGGTCAACTCAGGTCTTACTAGCAGACTGCTGTTCTGTGCTGTGGGAATATGTGTTAAAAGCTGTGCGGATTAATGACTTCAATCCTAAAATTCTTTACTACAAGTTGGAGAAAGTTAGAGTGAGACAGTCCGCTCAGTTCTTTTTTAACAATTTCCAAAGTTAAGACATTTCAGACCATTTTTCACAGTGACTCCTGCCTACAGGCTATTATTTATAATGATGGATAAGTTCATCAAAGTGAACCGCATGTCTATCACCAGCATCGGTGAAGGTTCACATCATCAAATTTGACCCCTTTCTCCAATTTCCCTGGGTAATACCGTTTAATAATGATATGGTCCGTCACGCTCAATAGTGTGATTACATGCCCTGCTTTCAAGAGGTTTTCTACTCACAAAGATGAATCTATACTCAGAACTCACGTTCATCCACACCTTTGAACTAAGACCCATGCTTTAGTGCCATGACCTCCGATCCATTCCTTCCTTCATGTGTGCTATGCTTTTTACCAGGACAGTGCAATCCCTTGGATCAAATTCTCCTGCACAGTCAGGAAACTGTGATGCCAACATGACAATAAAAACTCAGAGTGGATTTTTTTTAAACGTCTCATTCCTTAGATTAAAGATCTTGTTGCTGATTGTGTCTCCTTAATACAATGGACTGAGGCAGCAAAATAAAAAGCTGTTTTTTTTTATGTCAATATAACTAACTGCAGCAAAGGCAAGACAGCTGCAAACATATTAGATCACATTCATAAACCTAAAAGAAGAATTCTACAAATTGCAGAGTTTAAACCATAAAAACTTTGATACTTTTTTTGTGATTGACTAACTCAAAGCAGTACAACCTTTTTTGACTTCTTTTTTTTTTAGCATTGTTTCCCCTCTCAGTCAAATGTTTTGATGATTGTTCAAAAGTGGAACGTACAATAACTGAAATACAGACTATTTAATTTAATTTTTTAATTTGAACATTTAATGCACAGGCATTTTATTCTTTCCATCTTAAATAAAAAAAACAAAAAAAAAAACATAAATATGTTGCCTGTAACTTAATAAAGAATTAAACAAATACAAAATAAAATTGCATTATAAACCTGTATTCATAAAACTGGAGCTCCTCTGAGTAACTCTTTTATAATTACATTTAAACTGGATGAATTTGGAACAAAATCAGAACAAAAATTATAGTCAGAGTGACTTTATTAGTTTTACTTTGTTCTCATCAAGACACCTGAGTTTGCTTTGATGAACTCCTATAGCTCAGTGTGGAAAACAGCTGATACCTCTACATCCAGTCTGTTCCTCTGCTTGGTTTGATGTGTCACACCTGAAGGTGAGTTCAAACATATAAGAGAAACAGACTTATTGGTTGATAAAATTGTTTTAATTGTTCAATTGAGTCCTAACAAAACTAAACATATCACAGACCTATTTTATTTTACTACGTAAAAATAAAATATTTTCATGTACCCCTGGCAAATCCCCTTGCAGACCACTAGGGGTATGAGTATCCCAGATTGGGAAACACTGAAGTAGAGGAACAAAAGGAGCTATTGCTTTTTGTCAAAAAAACTCAAGGTTTTAATGATCGATTCTTTGTTCCATCTAGGTCTAGGTCTAGAGGCACTGATAATGATTCTAACATTTTCATATGCTTTGATCTTAATCATTCTGTTGCAGCTTTGTTTTTGTGTGTTTAGGGTTGCTTCGATGCAGAAGGGTTAGCTATTGCTTAATTCTGATGTGTTTCTCAGACTATAACATTTTTTTTTCGTATTAGGCTCTATCTTCCCAACAACTCAACCAGCTTCTAATTTTCCTGCTAAAAAAAAAGCACCCCCATTTCATAATGGAGCCATCACCATGTTTTACCATGTATTTATAAATGAGTCAGTGGCTAAGTAATATAAATCCAACAAAATCAGATGAAAAAAAGAATTGATTTTACAATCATGGTCTGTCTGTGTTGGCCTATCACATCAAATCTATAGAAGTCTGTTGAAGTTGTGTTTCAACGGAACTCTTTAAATCCTTCTTCGTCTTTGCTGTCACCTAACTGCCTTTTTAATATTCCCCTTCGACACCATCTCTCATCCACCTCACAGACCTATTTTTAACCTCTTAATCTCACTTCTTATACAACCCCCCCATCCATATCAGCAGAGCCTCCTTGTGCCCAGCCTCTGTATCTGCATGTCTTCCATCTGCGTCCAGGCTGGCCTGGTGTGAGCCCCTCTCCTCCAAAGGCAATGCTTGCCCGTCTGCAAGTCTCAGCAGCAGCTGTCTTGAAAACCAAACAGACACCTTTAATTGGCACCCCAGACTCAAGGAAACTGGACTAAAATATTTGCATAATTTCACATAGTAGGGAGGAAATTGTTAAAACATGTGAGCCTGTGTCTCTGGTGGCTGTAACCCTAGCCCCCACTCTGCACCGACCCAGGCGGCTCTTGGGTGCCGCCCTGTGCCGACGGTGCCAGGAGGAAATGGAGGAAGTGTGGGGGGGGACGGCTGGGGTGAGGAAAGACAGGAGTGAAAAGGTCAGCTGATCCTATCAGTGGCTCTCATTTTCACATGGCTGAAGGCCATGTAAGAATTCACCACCTTTTATTGGGATTCACCTCGTTTTATTCCTAAAATAATGACGTATTTTGTTGAGATGAATATTTTTCAAATGCGGACCAAAATTTAGTTTGTTTGGTTTTGTCTTTTTAACAGAAGCAAAACAGGATTTTTCATGATTTGTCAAATAAGTTAAGATATTGCAGTACTAATGTAATAATGAACTTTTCAAGTCCAGTGTTGTCATGGATTATGATCAGATCTAGAAAATCATTTAGAAGTAGCAGTGGATTTTCAGTTCAGAAATAGTTCCTTCAAATGGTGTCACAAGATCAAGAAAATCTCTATTACTGATCTTAACATGCATTGTTGTGTGACACTATACAGTGAAATTTCAAAAACAACACGTATTTATTTTTATTTATTTTCTTTTGCAGATGTTATAGTATGGTATGTCTGGGTGGTAATTATTTTTGTTGCTTTAGATTGAGGAGTTTTTGTGTTTTATTCTTTACTTGTGTTTGGTTAAACCCTTTCTTTGTATGCATGGGATTTTTCTGCGTAACCTAACCTTCTAACAGTAGAAAATCGTTTATTGTTAGTCCCCTGAAAAGTTTTTTGTTTAGTGTCTCAATGATACTTGGGTTATTAGTTTGTGTTTTACAGCTGCTTATTGACAACTGCAGATTGATAACAGGTCTATGAAGAAAGAATCGACCCTGATAATGATTGTTGGTATAAAAAACGTATATAAGGAAATGTGTAGATCGATGGATGAATGTGCTCCTCAGTCTCAATATTCTTTATTTTGTCACATGATCATTTAAATAATTAATTTCTTTTATTTGGATTTTATCAGACACATTAACATGTAATTTCTTACTCCAAATAAAATGAGAAACCTTTTTTCTTTATTTTGTGAAGATAAAATGTTTTTTTGAAAAATTTTTTTAAAAAAGCATTAAAAAATTCAGTTTGCAGTTTAAACAGAATATTGAATAATGTTTTCCGGTATTTTTTTTTTATACTCGAACTAACTAAAACAGATGTTATTATTAAAAAAAAAAGTATTTTAAAGAAGAAAACGCGGCACACTATCCTCATTGTGAAAAAATATCAATGCCAGCATCATGCTGTAGGGATGGTAGGGTGGATGGAGCTATATTTAGAAACGAAATTTTATTAAAGCTATGTTAGAATGGTCCAGTTAATTTCTATAACTGAATTTAATTGAACAAATGTTTAAAAATGTTGATACGTTTGCAGGGCTACTGAAAAGAAAACTACTTTTTTAAGTATTATTAAAACATTTTGAACATTACAAATTAAAAACTAAATGAAAAATGTAAAACATTTGGTGTACCACACTAAAAAAGAAAACTCAAAAGATTTTAGCCACATTAGGGTGAATCTCAATTAATTGAGAAAAAACATCTCAATGGTTAAAAATGTTCTTTTAGTCAAAATGAAATTAGCAAATGAAAAATTAGATTTTTTTTCATGCTAAATTAGCCGAATGCACTGTGTGCCATATTTTCTTGTGCGTACTTTTAAGCAAGCTACTGCATATTACGTCTTAAACAGAGATGCATACATTTGGCTTAAAGCCCTCGTCCTCTTAAGACACTGTTGGAAATGATTTGTTCCCTGAAACACATCTTCCGTTTTTTTTTTTGTTTTGTTTTTTTTGTTGCACTTAAGTTCTCCTCGTTAAACACTTGGTTTAAAAAATAACAAAAAGAAATTGAGTAAACACTAAAAAGATGTAAAACAATATCTTCATATAATAAAATCATAACTGCCTTTATGAAAAATCAAGGAACCTCAAACCTTGCATCTCCTTATGTCACATTTGGCCACAACGACTCATCCTGTATATGGGATAATTGGCATCAGCTGCATTTCCATTAACAATCAAATTACACAAATTAAAACTACAGAAAATAAATTTGATAAATGGAAAAACTGCCATTTCAAATACCTCACGTTTTTTAATGGCACGTTTATACACTTCGATGGGTTGGTTTTTCAGTTTATCAAAAATATTATATTTCACAAAACTGCAATGGAAATACTTTTTTTGCATCATACGAGTTACATGATCTTCACCTGGACCATACTGATCTGTAGATAGACGAAGAAGACTTGAAGTAGCTGGAGGATGATGGTGCGACATATTTGGATTCATGAGGAGACTATCTTTTACAATTAGTTTGTGGCAGTGAGATTGATGAGCATTTGAGCTGTGGCTAAAATATGGATGTATCTCTTGTGTTTACATCCACTGCTACCATGATGTTTTCAAGAGTTATCGCGTGAACAAACATATTCTCATGCAATTTTGATTGTGTTTTCTTAATGGAAATACCGCAATTGTGATGATTTGTATTTTCGAAATTAGCAGAATATAGACAGATGTTTTAATGACAGAGTTTTGCACGCAGTGAAATGCAACTAATGAGTCCTCAACATATCTGTGGAGGAAATTTGGCTCCAGTGCAGAGATGTTTCAATTTACCACAATGGGGTTATTCAATAATGACAGCCTATCCAAGAATATGCTCATGTATTTCAGTTGGATTTAAGTTCATATATTTACAAGGCCACTGCATAGCTGCTTTCGTTTAGTCTTTTACTCCATTTCAGTTTTTTTATCTTTTGTACTTTGGATCATTCCAAAACACACCAGCATTTCAGCATCACCCAAACCAGCATACCTCTACCTAACCCAGATGTACTTGAGGTTAAAATGACAGGCCCATAAATACCGCCATGGTTTACTGTTGAACAAACATGCGCCTTCAAAATAATAAATAATTGAACTTCATTGATCTCACATTGGAGAAGTTACAGTACCTTTGCATTTAACCCATTCCCTTGGGGAGCAGAGGGTTTCCATCGTGGTGAGGGAGCAATCGGAGGGTAAGGGTCTTGCTCAGAGACCCAGAGGGGCAGTGGGTTTTAAACTTCCAATCTTAGCATTCCAAGCCCTCTGCCCTAACCAATAGCCCTCCTCGACCTAAAAAAGTTAATCTTTTCTTTGTCACCTCACAGAATATTGGACCAAAGTCCTGCGGATCTTAAAGATAAGTATGAGACTGTCCTTTGGGATCTTAGTTAGTCAGCAGTGTTTTGGGTCTTGGTTCTCGCCTATTAAGCCTAAAAACGATGAAATCCCCATTTTTGTTGTTGTTCTTATTTCTTTTCTAACCCATTTATGGTTTACCATTTGAAGATAATGGCTTCCTTAAACTTTAAACTCTTAGAAAGGGCTTTACACGTTTTGCTTTAATAGTAAGACATTTCAATGACAAGTTTCTCACCTGTTCTTTAATTTTTTTTTGGACACGGGAAAGATTTGTTAGCATTTCAGACTCTTAAGTCTACTTTGTGTAGTTTGATAATTTCATTTTTAAAGGACATCTCAATTTTACAGGACTTTTCTGGTGGTTTCTGTCATATAAGTTGCCAGGGTTATTAAATAAAACTTGTCAGAAAATGTGACTGATTGATGATTCACAGTTAAGGTTACCTTTTCCCAAAGGACTGATGCACAGCAGTTTCCACTTGATAAATCAAAACTTTGTTTGACAACAGTTTTTTTTTAGTTTTTTTAGTATTTATTCAGTTAACCACATTAAATGTGTCCAACGATTCATCCATCTTCTCCCGCTTATTCTATCAGGGTCACTGTGGGGCCGGTGCCTATCTCCAGCAATCTATGAACGAGAGGCAGGGTACACTCTGGACAGGTTGCCAGTCTGTCGCAGGTTAACACAGACACACACAAAGACATACCATCATCCACACACACTCAAAACTAAGGAAAATTCAGAAAAGTCAATTAACCTAACAGTCATGTTTTTCAGATTGTGTGAGGAAGCCAGAGTACCCGGAGAAAACCCACCCATGCACAGGGAGAACATGCAAAAACTCCATTCAGAAAGACCCGGGGCGGGAATTGAACCCAGAACCTTGTTGTTGCGCCACCGTGCAGCCGCATTAAAATGTATTTGGTCTGAAATTTATCATTGTAATATTTTTTTTTATATTTAAAAAGAATTTGTGTCAAAAAAAATGTTTTGGTGTCATGACTGTAGTCTAGACAAATTTCATCAGACAAATTAATGACGACAGCATTGAGAGTACAGATTGTGAGACCAAAGCAGCTTTTTCTGAAATATTTTTTTTTCACTTTGATTGGCATAACTTTGTTGCACAAGGTTTTTCAACCCATTTCAGAACATACAAGGGTCCCTTTTGGTGTGCCGCACTCCGGGAGCGGAGTTCACTAAATGAAAGACCCTCAGAACTTGGTCATTTTAATGAGAAACCTTGAAACTAAACTTGCCCATCATCATTAAAAGTGAAAATGGCATTATAATGCCTGGTGGTAAGGAGATTGTCACACACATTAAAGTCTTTAAATATGTATTGTATAAAGCAAGATGTTTTATTGCTGTTCTTCTTGTTACTCTTCTAATATTCACATATGACATATACTAAATCCAGCATATTAGCATTAAGCAGCTTTCCTAGACCCTGTCCTCCTCCGTCCTGGTTCCCACACAGTCAGACAAGCGGGTGGGCGTTCAACAGTTCCAGCTGAGACAAACCCGGGGTAATTAAACTAGTCTGAGACATGTGGAAAAGACATAGAGATTTAAATGCCCTCACTGGAGATAACTTGAGTGCAACGCAGCTACACCACATGGGAGCCCCCCGTTTACTGGAGATGCCAGCTGCACAGACAGTATGGCGAGCTTTGTCACCTTGTAAACCGACCAAGAAGGGGCTGCGGTGTAATAGGAAGTCCACAAACGGGTCTTTTTTTTTTGTTGCACACCAGAGGCGCACAGAGGGGAGAGGGGAACGTGGGGTCTGTAGTTGCAGGGGGCTTAATAAAAACACGGAGGAGGACGGTGCTCGACGCATGAAGTAGCTCAAACAAGCATCAGGTGTCTCTGGGATTTCAAAGGAAATTTCATGCTAGAAATCTCTAATTTATGATCCTTGGCTGAGAGAGACTGTGAAATTCAAGCTTATGATTGTTGACATTAGATATTATTTAGTTTTCTTTTTTCATAATATGGAGCCATCAGAGTCCGCATTTTTCAGAGAGGAAGATTTAGCCGATGAAGTAATTGTTATACAGTAATAACAACTATGAGTTACTGAGATGTGATTAGATCTAATCAAGTGCAGATAAAGTGAGTAAATGAATCATTAAACATCCGGCCCTTATGAGTACAAAATAATTATTAGATGATTAAAGTGATTACACGCCCACATGAGTTGGAGGCCTGTCTTCATTATCATACAGATTAATCAACACTACCAGCTGACACAGCTGGCTGCTGCTGAAAAGATGCATAATGAGGTCACAAAAAAGCACATGCTGGTAAAATTGGATGTTATTAAGTGCTTCCCAAAAGTATTCATACCCATTAAAGTTTTCCATACTTTACTGTGTTGGGAACAAAAGCTTCTATGCATTTTATTATTGTTGTATGCATTTTAACATATTGTTTGCTATTGAAAATCTCAAACAGCAAATGAAAGAGTTTGTTGCAGATAAAACTGTCATACATTTGTCTTGTCCGTGATCAAATCTGGTTGTAGGATTTAGCTTTTTCCTGGGTTTGCTGCGGTAAATATATTTCAGGCTTGTCAGGTCCCAGCTCCTCTACATGGATTTTTTGTCCACCATCTTCCTTCTCACGAAAGGGTAACTCAGTAAAGATCTCACTGAATTGTGTGAAAGCTTCTCTTCAATTTCAACTATCGTCATCGCTACAATCTCTACCTCACTGTCTGACTTACAACTGTACTAGCTACATAACCTATATGTCATGATCTTGGTTCTGTTGTGCTTTACTTTGCTCCTTCTTTTCTAGTTTTATTGGTTTAATTCCTATTTTGTTGTAGTTTCTAGATTTATGTTAGTTCTCAGGTTTTTCTGTTGTTTTCCTCTGTTGCCCTTTTGTGTGTGTTCCTTTCCCCTTGACTTCCTCATTGTCTCCACTCCCACCTGCTCCTTATCCGCTCGTTAACCCTGCCTTTGTCTCAGTCAGCTACATATACTCTCCCTCTGCAGTCACTCCTTGTTGGTTCCTTGCCGTTGCTGGCTTCTCATGTTTTTGACTTCATACCTCGTCTCTCCCTGGCTCCTTGTGTTTGGTTTCCCCTGATTTTTCCCTGAATGCTTTACATTTTTAGCTGGATTTTTGTATTCCTGCCTTTGTTAAACTGTTTCCTTTGATTAAATCTACAAGAAATCACCTCGGCCTCTTTGCCTCTGCATATGGGTCCTGGACCTCAACCAAACCCTGACACTATATCACTGTAGCAGGGGTGAAAATTCCAGGAGCCCCAAATCCATTAATTTTGCCGATGCTGATTGACCAAATTTTTATAAATTTTCCCTTATACAATTGGTTGTTTCGCTACACTTCCGGGGGCGCTTTGAATTAGCGCCCAAGGAGAGAAATGATACGTTCTCTCGGTGGAAATGCACTGCCAGTTGGTAGAAGTGTTGTTTTAATAATTCCTATTACATGTAGCCACATACTATTAAGTTAATCTGACATTGATAATACTTTTAAAATCTATATAGGCTTTATTATTTATGACTGTTCCTCTCTACATCTAGGGAGAGGGCAGCGCCCGAGCGCCCCTTATGGGCCAGCCACCACTGCTCTATAAAGTCCCTGATAACACTTCAAATAACACGGGTTCTTTATAAAAAAAAAAATAAAAAAAAGACTTTTCCCTCTGAGTTGCAAAAAATGAAAAGAATGAGGTTCAATATGTGGAGAAATGAATGATCCATTATCAGTAAGTAGCCCTTGCTTCAGTGAAATGGTGGGCTAACAAGGTTGTTAGCACTCAACAGAGTAGCAAAGCTGAAACCTAACAGCCTGTACAGGGCTGCCAACTTTTCACCAAACCTTGGGATGAAATCTTGAAATAGTTTAGACCCCTGTCAGGGTTAAATGAGGAAAGGTGTAGCTAGAGGTTTTCAAAGGATTTAACTGAAACAAAGCGGCAAAATGTGGAATTTTTATACCACAGTAAAATGATCTGTAGTTATGTGGAACATTTTATATATTATATAAACAATATACATAGTTTTCTACATTCTGGTGATTTTGAGATTTGAGGTAAGGCTGAATGGGCCCTACTAAAATACTTGTATCTTAAATATACTTTAAATTAAGAATTTCATGACTTTGTTCATTAATTATTCTCTGCAGTTTAAGTAAATTAAACAATGGGGAACTGATAAGCTATTACTGGATTACTGGCAGTAATACAGGAACCAGTGCAATCAAAACCTATGTAAACTTAACTGTGTGTGAATATTTGCTAATAGGCTAAGGAATAAAAAGCTTCATTCATTATGTTATTAGTTTTTCTTACAATTGACAAAACGGCTAAACAATTCAGATCTTCTAGGAGGCTGTAGATTATATAAAAACTCACCATGACAGGAGACAGCACTTCTCTAGATGTTTCAGTTTGGAGGGTGTGATCGAAATTAAGTTTTTAAACATATTCAATGGACCGAAATAAAGATAAATGAATAACATAAGAAACAAAAAAAAAAAAAAGAACATCCCTGTGATTTCTTCTCTATGAATCCAGGATAAATAAGGTGTTCTGTACATCCTCTCTGAATGTGGTTGGTCTTTTGAAATATAAAATGCAATTGTTGTTTTACTTTTGTTGACGTCCTATGGGTTTGAGAGGGAAACCTGAAAGCTTTAAGAATTAAAATATTTGTGTTGGTTTAATTGCACCTAAATTCCAATGGGAGGTTATTAAACTAAAGTGAGCAATAATTATTTAACTTGTGAGCAAAACTAAAACTGGGACTAAAAAAAGCACCAGGTAAAGAGAAAACAAACAATTGATGTGATCCTACAATGTGTCTCCACATCAATAATTTAAGCTACCTGCTGCATTTTTTATTCATATTTACTAAAGTACTAGATTGCTTAAAATCTTCAATAAATTACAAAGAGAATTATCCTAGTGCAGATGAGATAAGATAAAAATTCAAATTACATATCTCATAACAACTGTCTTTTTTGTATATCTAGCACAGTGAATAGGTGGGAATATGGACTGGATATGAACCTGGTATGTGTTAGCACTAAGGTTGTATTAAAAATGCGAACTGGATTTTGATCACCATGGTATTTTGATACATAAGTAAGTGGAACACAGTTTAGTTTTAATGTCTGTCATTTTTAGTGTGAGAAATGGGTAATATGGAATGTGTGAAGACGCTGAGATGAGTGAGTCTCACTCCCAATGGTTGAGAGTTGACAGCCCTGCCTATAATAAACAGCAGTGGTACCTCTAAAAGAGGAGAAATAGAAAAAAAAAGCATAAAAAACACAACATTAGCATAATCTCTGTAGCTTTGTCCACGGAAGATGATTCAGTTCAAACGGTAATCGCAGAACACCAGGATCCTTCGCTGTTGTGGCCATAGAGTCGTCTTCTCCAACAGGTCTTGGCTCAAAAAATGTCCTTCTCTTCATTTCCAAGAACTACAACCAGTCAGTGAAATAATAGCAAAACATGGTTTATAAAATACATTTTTAACATGTACCCATGTTTCACCTGGTTACAAAAGTAAAAACTTTACTGAACTGAATTATGAGTTTATTCCAGGAGTGCCCTATAAATACTAAGCTTCATTTATCCTCTAATCAACTCTGAAAAACTTTATCCCCACAACATGCAGGGAATGTTGTGCTCTGGGGATGTGACTTATTTGTTAAGATTCCAGTATGTGTGGGTTGTTTTGTGTTTTCTTTTGTTCTCCCTTTCCACCACTAGATGGTGCCCTCTCCTCATTTGGGCCTCCTCTCACACCTGCGACTCGTTGGGTCATCACCAGAGGAGTATTTGAGCAGCGGGCTGTCACTACCTCGACGCCAGAGTGTTAGCCAGTATTGGAAAGCCTTCCTAATCCACTGGATAAGCCTGGACTTTCTACCCCCCCCAGGAACTAATTATTTGAGTCACACTGAGCATGAGTCCACTTCAGCATTATCATAAAAAAAGTGTTGCTATAGTCTCTTCTTCCCAAATCTGCTTGTTCCAAAAGTCAGATTGGACTTTCTAATGAATTTGCGCACTTCTTTACTAAGAAAATCGAAAGAATTTAAGGAGCACAGTGTACACCCATATCAAATCCAGTACCGAATCTGTCTCCAGTTAGAATTAATCCGACTTTCCAATTCTTCCAAAAAGAAATCACACACCATAACCACTAACCACTTCTTTAGGCTCTATCAATGTTGTAAAAAACAAAAAACAAAAAAAAACTTGGCCTGCCATAGCATCTTATTCTACTTCATTAGTAAACACATCCCTTTTGTCAGTTGTTTTCCTTGAGGCCTTAAAAACAGCAATAATCAAACCATGTTTGAAAAAAATTTTTTGAATAAGCTGCTATGGCAGAAGCTCATCTCAAACCTCAAAACTCGACGTCTTTGAATTGGGCTTCTGTGCTCACCACATTACGAAATGTTCTTATTGTTAATTCAGACTTCATAAAAATGACAGTACAGGTATTATTAGACTTCAGGAAAAGCTTTTGACACTGTTGATCTCCATTACACCTTTAAATCCTAAAAGAAAGAAACACTACATACTGTGTTTCTTGATTTTAATAATGTTGTTTTGTTCACCCACTATTGCTGTCTAACAAAATGTTAAGAACTTTTCTGAATAGCACCATTTTTAATGAGATTTACTTTTTGTAGGGGTTTGGCAACTTTGAATGGTTTTTGGTCTGATTGGATTTTATCCAAAGGAGATAAAGGTTGATTGTAAATAAACGTTCATGCCACGTTTTCCAGAAATTATTTGTTTAAATGCAAACATCCCATGGAATTCAAAACCAAACTATCAATACTTTTATCGATAGTTTTGATCAGGCATCATTATCAATGTAAGTTTTACAGGACAAAATGCATCTTGAATCTCTTGCAGCTTCATGAAGAAATTATTATGGGACCATTTTTATTACATCCTCTTGACTCTTGTTGGTTCAGGAAGTGGAAAAAACATGGTTGATTAAAACTGTCATAAAATTGACTCAGAGGACAGGAGCAGGTGTGTGTGTGTAGTGATGGGGGGTGGGGGGGTGGAGACTGTCTCCTTTCTTAAGCAAAACAGAAGAATGAAACAAAACTACATTGTATATCTTGCAATGCAAGTGTTTGTTTGTGTTTACACACCACAGCAGAACAAAATGACTTCTCTGCCATGCATGGACTTGAGAACCCTCTATGCATGTTGGGCTCCTGGGAGGGAGGGTAGGGTGATGGGGCTCTTTGGCTGTCCTTGAAGCTGCCCGTTTGTCTCTTTCCACACCGCTGACTAGCCAAACACCAGGATCCTCCACTTCTCCCACGGGTCAGGTCCCTCTCAACCCCCAGCAAGCTTTGATCTGACACACAGAGAGGAAGGGGGTCTGAGAAGCCTTTGGGAACTCAACGCTTTGTGTATGTGTGTGATGGGTTGACTTGGAAGGCTGAAAGCCAGAGGGGATGGTTGGATTCAGGTGAGGTCAAAGGCCGTTGTCCGTCTTCACTGTCCTCCACAGGTTGGAGAAAGGTTGATCCAAGCACACATACAGGAGCATTCAAAACTGGAGGAATTCAAAAGGCTGTTATTATTATTAATTTTTTTATATCACTTCGTATTTTAATCAATATCCTGTGACTGATTTATGACAAGATTGTTATTAAAATTCATTTCTGAAATTATTTTATGTTGTGATCAGACTCACAAGGCTCAAAAATATCTACAATTGCATTTATTAAATGTGTTACTCAAACACATTTATCAGGGATACCTATAAATATTTTTTATGTATTTTCATTGTTAAAGACAAAGCATCTAAGCGATATTTTAAATTTGTTTAAATTTATTTTTTTTATTTTTTGACTCTATTACAGAGATATTACTACTGCAAATTCTATAGAGACTGGACCTCCTTCCTGTAACCTGCAACAGAATGTAACACAGAAAAAACAAGACACAAACTGTTTTATCTGCTGCTTTTGAAATCACAAAATCCATTTAAAGATCAAAAGTAAACATTTTAATAAGCAGATTATTTTCAAACTACATAGGTGTTTTCATTAATTTGGTCAGAAATATTAATTAACATATTTAAGTGTTTCAGACCTTAAACACCTGTTTCAACCTTAAATGTGAACAAAATGGTAGCTGCACTGACTTAGGAGCAAATATAGAATCATGAATATTTGAATTCTATAAAAAAATATGGTCTTCAGTGCTTTCTGGAAAAAAAAAAACTTTTGAATATTATTAAATCTTAAACTCTAACAAAGTTTTTTTTAATCAACCATTATTAGTTACATTTTTAAAAAGTGCTTTTTTTTTCAGGACTAAATCCTTCCTAAAATGTTACCACTTCTGGTAAAACAAAAACATAAAAATGTAAAACGATTTTTAAGGTCACTGTAATCTTTGAACTTTAGGATAGAATCAAAGTTTAATTTCATTTTAGCTTGGAGGCTAAACCAGATTACAGATTATTCAAAAAAGGGGGCCCAGTTACAGTTATAAATATTAGCTGTATTACTGTGTGTTTTGGGTGACTTGCCTATTGTTCAACCTCAGATTCTATTTCATAAATGTACTATTATGGAAAATCCACAGTCCCTTAGAAGATATATATATATATATTTTTTTTTAAATACTTTAATTCAACAAGATTTTTGTTTTCCTTTAAAAAACTGGGACAGGCATCTCTTGGATTAACATGAAACAATATTGCACTTTCAGAAAATGTTTTTTTTTTTTTTTATCAGTTTTTACTTACATTATTTAACAAAAAGACAAGTCACAAATATAGTTGAACTGGTATTAAAGAAACCTGTCTAACAATCCCATTTTGCATTACATAACGTTTTTATACATGTTGCCATTTCAAATTAAATATCCCAATCTGGATTATACTGGGCATAACTGTATGGTGTGGTAAGATTCTTGATGGAGAAATACATTTTTTAAGTAGTGCATATTATATACCAAAGGTTTGTACTTTTGATAAATTGGATACAGAATTGACAAGTTTGAGTTTATATAAACAGAATAGTTTAAAATTTGAGTGTTTAACTTCATGAGTAATTTTGATTAGAGTTGTCTTAAAAAGTCTGTTATCATTTAACAAGATTTTTTTAAGTATGTTAAACTCCAACAGCTCTTCTTGTAGCTTCTCACCTTGACTTAATTCTGCTTGCATAAATCTACACAAAAAATGTATGCAATCATTTCTTATCAGTGCAGATCAGATTATATAAAGATTCTCTATTTTTATACATAGGTTATACAGGTTTCTATATTAAAATGAATCAAGAACAGTAATGTGAATGATTGTGTGGTGTTGATAGAATGACTGTTGTTTCTAAACAAAGTGTGCTGTTCATTAAAAGGGACAAAATCCTCTTAAATGAGATTATAGCAACTAGTATATAGGTGTGGGGTTGTTTTCTTTTTTGTTCAATAGCCAGGCTGTGCACCTGTGCACACCATAGTAGCGTGTCTGCGTGACGAGCATCTAGTCCTTCACATGTGCCCTTCATCTCTCTGTCTTTTCCCTACGGGCAACCTCTCTGACCACCACACAGCTATCAGTCCTCCACTCACTCCTGCCACAGGACAGCCCCCTTTTGAAGGCTGAGTAATTAACGTGCCATCTGATACACCATCCAGCCATGGAGGCTCTCTCTGGGATGGGGTGGCGGTGGGGGTGGCATGCATACGTGCACACCCACATTTGCTTTGAGACACGTCCATCTCATGCACACACACACACACATTGGTGTCTACTGAGACACTCTCCCAGACTTACACGCACAGGTAATCCATCACGCAGTGTTAACTGGCCAAGTGTCGCTGTCAGAGGTTTGTTATGTATGATAGTGACCCGAAGGTTCGCCCAAAGAGACCATCATGGGCTGTAATGGTAATCCCCACTCTGCCAAGCTGACTCTGGTTGCGTCATAAAATTAATTTGTGAATTTTGATGTTTAAGTGCAGACTTCCGACTAGTTATTGGGCTGCATTTATTTAAAGAATTAGGGTTAAAAGCCATTTTATTTCTCCAAAATCCTTGTTTTTTTTTAAAAAGCTAATTACGATGACGCAAAATCAAGTGTCAACTAGGCTTATTGTTTTTGCATTGCTATTCACAAATACATTTACAGAAGTCATACTACCGCAAAGCTGAATACTAATTTAAGAGTAAAAAGAAACTAATGAAGACTCTACTAAAATACCCATTCTGCTCACTCCTATAAAAACAAGAAAACTAATTTTCAATAAACTAGTAATCTCTTTTACAAAAAAGCATTTTTATTCTTTTGCACCAGTGCAAACCAAGGATGTTTTAGTAGTAATAAACTAAGTAATGATCTTGACCATTTTCTGTTTCTTTTGCCATACTGAAATTTTTTAAGATGTCACGTTCGGCATGATAAGCGTGAAATCCCTTTGATTTTGGGTTGTGGTCAAAGAAAGTTCAGGCCTCTTAGAGAAAAAGGTTGGATTTGGGATTTGGTTGCTTTCGTGGTGGCAGCCCAAGAGCCCTGACTGAATATTTTCTCTGCGAGGTTAAAGGTGATGCTTGGATGTCAAAATAAGACAGATGACGTAAAAAGATATCCTTCCTGACATTAATTTGGACTCATGCAAACATTAGGAACTCGTACATGGTTTCAATAAACTCAAAGATTCTAGTGAGATTAAAAAAAAATTTTTGCAAAGGATTACGTTGCCAAAAAAACTAAATTGGCAAAAAGTTACTTTTTCAATGTGGACACATTTGCCACAGGCAACTTCCCCACTAATAGAGACAGGGGTCACAAGAGAATGAGTAAAAGAATGTGGAAAAAGTCTAATCCGAATTTTGCAGGTGTGTTACACTGTTATTGCCCCAGCAGAGCTGATGACAAAGGAACGGGCCCCACGTACTCTATTGTGGCCTGGAGAACAATGTGGAGGCTGTGAATGGCTAATCCCTCCGGACTGCTGACAGGTCGGGCCTTAGAGCTACCAGGGGACTCATTTCTCCATCGGGCCTAGCTGCTGTCTGACGGGGATGGGAAACCCCGCGCTGCTCACTGAGCTTCGCCCAAAGCAGATACTGGGAGCCATTGTTAGGGAAAATATCATCTTCATTGTCACCCTGTGGTTGTCTTTGTAATATCAGAAGATGAACTTGGGGAGAATTCGGCACCGGAGGGCGAGCGGAACTGGGATGGGAGCAGCTCTGTGTGAAAGTTATTCAGACAGGTTAAGAGGGGTTCTGCTGAAAATGCTTGTTTCAAAACAAATTTTCCTGACCTCATTAAGATTAGAAACAAATAACCAATGAGACAATCAGTTAACTATTTTGTTTAAATACCCATCTTCAAACTTGCATTTTCTAAATGGATGCATGACTAGACACAGAGGGATTTGACAGGATATGAGGATCTTTTTGAGTTATGAAAGGCATCTTAAATGCTATGTAATTGACTCTTTTAGCATCTCAGTTTCATATATATCCAGGTAATATGTTCTTGGAGGATAGAGCTAACAGCTAAACCAACTTCTTCTTTGATACAAGCATTTTTGTAAACATTTGAACTACTTATAGATTGTTTTTCTGTTTTTCAAAAAAATCCCGCCAATATTTAGATGGGAAATTAGGGCTGAAGAATGTGTTCATCCAAAGATTTTTTTATGGGTGAAACAAATACTGAGGACAGACGTACTAAAGCGTTGTAAGTTCTCTGATGCTCTTTGTTACGATATTATATCTTCACATCGCAAATGTTGGTCATTTTTAAGCATGTTTTCTTCCTAAAAAACACAACTAACTGTGAACATATAAAATCTAACTAAGTTAAAGTAATTTGGAAGTTTAGTGATTCTAGGTGGTATTTAAAAAAATGAGCAATCCAACAAATATTAAAGGATTTAGGTTGTTAAACTATAATTAGACTTCATCATTTTTTATCTGTACAATAATTTATCAAACACCAAGTGTTTAAAGAATAGGCTACCCTCAAATTTTACACGGACAAAACATTTATTTATTTATTTTGTTAATTTACAATCTTTGTATGTAATGTATTGCAGAAACTAAATGTATTCGCTCAACATTAAAGCTCATTCTGACTTCTTTTTAGAGAGTATCATAATTCAATTATTTTAGATAACAGAAGAAAGAAAAAATCTTTATTATATAAAAACAGCCTTTCTAATTTATGTAGTTTTGTTCAGATTTTGCTCAAACTTTTTAACTAGTTTATAAAGAAGCATAAGAATAATTTTTTTAGACAGTTGTTATGAACAGAATTGATTTCTCCGTATTGTATTCATTATTAATTTTACATGAGCCAATCACTAGTTGTGCACAGCCTCCAACCTGTAGACCCATCTACTGTGTATCTTAAAATTGATATGCAGAAAACATAAATTAAAGCTTCATAAAATATTTTTAAATTTACCCTTCCAGTTTGATCCTTGCTTCTCTCGGCCAAGTAATCCTGATTTATAGTAAATGAATAGGCCAGAAGAGTTATCTACTGCAGCTAAGATATTAACCACAGTCTATTAGCATAACTTAATATTAACTATTTTGAGCTTTTAAAGTGAAAGTAAGTAAGCAACCAAAAGGAGCCCAGTGAAAGAACCAAGTGGTTTAAATTTCATTTTTAGGAGAGTCTGAAAGGTTAGGAGAAAATAATGTGCTGTAGCCACCGCCCAGTTCTTGTAAACAAGGCCTGGATTGTCTTGATGACACCCTAAGAGCAAACACAAATATCTATTTCCTCTTGGCTCTTATTGGCAGTAAAGCAGGAACCAGGACTCCACCCAAGCAGCTCAGGACTGATATTCTGTTTCTGTTCTCTCGCCAAGTACTGAGACAATAGTAGACAAGGCAGAGGAATGCCCTGAGGCTGATGTGGACGCTGTTTTGTCAAGCTCTCCTGTCTTTTTATCGTTCCACCTTAAGACATCCCCGTTCCAGTCTTTCCCTGATCTATTTTTTCTGTTTTCTTGTCATAGGACTCAGCTCATTGTCACAAAGAGCACCAGTACCCTCCTGAGAGGGAGACCATCAGTCGGCCTCTGCAACCCAATCATCTGTTCAACAGAGAAGAGCTCCTTCTCCACGAGAAAACAATTAGTGTGCACTAGACCTTTCCCTTTTACCCAGATATTTAACTGTATGTGTTCTTTTTTCCATCAGATATTCTGTGTAAAACTTAACAATTAATTACGTTTAAAAGTTGGAGATAGTTTAGTTTGGATAAAACAAAAAAATTCCCAAAAAATCTGAAAGCATAACAAGTAATGTCTTATACAAACATATCATCCAAAGCATTGCACAGTTTATTACACTCATCCCACTGAGATTAATTATCTTAGATGATATTATTGTCAGTCTGCAAAAAAATGTAAAATATCTGTTGGACCACATCCAGACCTTAAAATATTTTGGTGCATTACCTAAAGCGGTATTTATAAATGCACCATTCTTAGGTCCATGCACTATCTAAACGAGTTTATTCCAGCCAGGGCTCTACTCAGATTCCACTGCAACTGTCTTCATTTGTCTGGGTCCTGATTGCATTTCCATGAACATCTTTGGTGTTTGTAAACTTGAAAAATAAAGAGAGATAAACCAAAATAAAAAAATAATGCAGAGCAACATATTTTAAAAGAGCAATGAGATTTCAGTCTTAGAAGATGAGATAAGGGTAGCGGTTAAAAGCCCCTATCTGGAAAAGGAATAATTAGTGAAAGTAAGAAATTTGTCAATGGAACAAATATAGCTGCAAATTATGAGGTTTAAATATTTCTGTTCATATTAGTCCTCTAGAATGAGCTAATATGAAAAGAACATGCAAAAGTGGGTTAGGATAGCTCAGAGCACTCAGGCTGAATTCCTGCAAGTTTTAGGCCTAAACTTTGTGTGCTTTGGGTGTAGCTACAAAGGCAGCCTCTCTGAACCCATGATGTTGACTTTGGATACAACTTACCTTCCTGTTCATGGAAATTGCGTTTTAAATGAAAAATGTTCCTGATTTATTAAAACAGCTGGACTCTGCTAAATCTATATGACCACTGATTTTTTTCTTCAATAAATGCAGTCTGTCTAAATTAATTTGAAAAGATTAAGAATAAGATTATATTATTTTTATTATTATTATTTACTTTGAAATATTTTTAAAAGAAGGTAACTTTGTTTGAGGCTACCAAACTACAAGCAGATAGGTCTGGACATCCTTTCCACTTTTACATCAATTGATTAATACTGACCTCTGCTGGACAAGAAAATAACAGCAGCCACAAATTTGATAATGATTACCAGAATACACTACTATAGTTATTATAGTACAAGATTTATAAATAAATTAATTATCAAAATTCAAAATAATTGTATAATGGTAATTTCTTTTCCAACTTTAAAGTGTTCCTAATCGGAGACCATCAGTTGAAACACCTAAAAAACAGATCTGAAAGCACTAACCTTATTTATTCTGTAATACAGTCAAATTAACATTTTAACCATGCATCTTGTACTGACTGCACTATCAGTGATATTACTGGACAAAGTACAGTTATATCATCCCGAGAGTTGCCTTTAAACGTAGCCTGCATTTGTTAGAACTACAGCCTTATGACAAAAGCTGCCATTGCTTTGAATCCCACAGAGGGGTTTTTATGCTCTGAAACTTGGCTTCCTTCCATAAAGTATAGTTTGCTGCATTCATTTTTTCCTGTGTGCCTTCTATGATGAGCTGCTGACCTTTCCAGGTTGCACCCTGGTTCTCGCCCAATGTCTGGTGGCTATAAACATCAACTCATTCATGGGACCCAGCAAGGGTAGGCATTTAAGGATGGATGGACAATTGCAATACATACAGCATTCTAAACACCTACCACATTCACATTTATTGGAACGCCTGGTTGCAGAGCTAAAACTAATAGTGCTTTGAAGAACTAATTTCAATTTATACTGGAGGATGTTCTGTTTCTAGGTGGATCATCAAAAAAGGTGGTCCTCCTAACTGTCAATCATTCTGATGATATGTTTACATAAGGCCATCCTACGTGCTTGTCCCCATATTCACTTACCGGTGGTGAGTCTGAAATGGTGGAAACAGCAACTTTTAAAACAGAGCGTGCACCAGGAGAAATGGGCTTGTGCATGCTCTCGCACACGTTTAATAGGGTTGTGCATGTGCTTTTTTTTTTTAGTGGAGAGGGCAGATTTTTTCATAAATCCTGCACTATACTGTTAAATATTTGTAACCAAAAACATTTTCCAAACATGGTTAACCATATTATATAGTTTAATGTGTTGAAAAAGAACATTTAGTATTAATCTATGTGTGTTTGGTTTATAACACTGGTGCCTTTTTCCAAGTCCCTCTAAAGAATATGAAAGGAAATCAGTACACGATTAATTTATCACAAGGCTTGTAAAGAATATATCAGTTGATCAATTAAAGGGTGAGTGCTATGTCCCATTACATGAACTGAACTGTAAAATAAATTGAATTCAAAAATAGTTTATTAATCTCAAAGGAAAATAAAATGTGGTAGTAACTTTTGGGCATTTTTTTTATCCGGATGTTTTAGCTGTCAATAGCTGTAGGTTAAAGTAGGATCCTTTAAAAAAAATCTAACTGTTCTTTCCAATGGGTCATGATGTCACCAATATAAGAAAAACTCCCTCATGTTGAAGACATCCTTCTTTAGATAGGAAATGGGGACTGTGCTGTTGTCCTGTTAAAGGATAGCTATGCATTTGATATGCACTATTGTGGGAGAGATTTTAAAAGCATTTTGTAATTGCAGTTTATAGATTGAATTATTAAATACGAATTGTAAATTAGCTATTCATCCATTATTAAAAACTACAATTTAATAATGCATTTTCTATCACTATTTATAAATGTATTTTTTTAAAACCATAATTCATAAATCTGATTATAAACACCTTTCTTTAACAAACATATAAATGATCATTCTATTTTACAATTCAATTTTCTTCCAATTTCCTCGCATTTTCAAATCCCTTCAGAAGCTACATAACCTTTTTACTCTCTTTTTTTGTAATTCTGTCATCCTTTGCACATTAAAAACCACATTAAACCAATCATGGTTGCTCCTGGGATGTACCAGGTCTCTCACTGGATAGACAACCACACTTGGATCGCAACATGAAGAGGTACTGTGCACTGGCCAAAATTGTTCCTGGTGCATATGTCATTTTTTGAATGGTTTTCCCACTGGATTTTGGATAGTTACTATTTGGTGTTTATTTAGCAAAAATTGTCGATAAAGCTCATGCATGGGAGAAAAGCTGCAAGCAACATTTGGAGCGGCTCAACAGATAACAAACATTTTGGCTAACTATATCGATAGTGCACGTGCAGATGTTGCAAGTGCTTTAAGGAGACTTCTGCAGATCAGGGAGAACTTTGAAACATCCATCCAACACTGTGTTTCTCTTATAATTCACTGAGATCAAACTGTTACTTTGCCAAATTAGAGATGCCCTTGAGTTTCCACTCTTTCCAGAAGTATAAAGTAATCAGGTGAAGCAGCAAATTACTACCTCCTATGGTTATTCAGGTGTACTCAGGGACCAAAAGGTTGATGCTAAAGCTAAATTAGGATTGAAAAGTAAAAAGAAAATGCAACAGACAAAACGGTTTGAAAATGCAAGCTGAAAAAGTGTGAATAGTAGAGTTACCTCTTTAAATGTTGATAAGGCTCCAGGTAGTTCTGGATTCATTAATTGTTCTGTTCTTAAAAGTGAAATAAAAAAACCAAATACAATAGGCGTTTGATTTTGTTTCAAATCTGTTGTCACTATTTAGTTGATGAGTTGATTGGTTTAATCTGTGTAGTATTTGTTTTGTTCGTTTTTCAGTTTGAAATTAATAATGAAATGAGGAAAAAAAATTTGTTTTTCCTCATTTAATTTCATAACATTATATAAAAAAAATTAGATTATTATCTTTTTTTTTATTTCTTGTTGCCATATTAAATAGAATTTTACAAAAACGGATGAAGAGCACATACTTTCTTTCTTTGCTTCCTGAGGCTAAACATGTGCGAGGTACAGTAGATTTATTTAATAATTTAACAAAATAGCTGTTCTGCTGCAGAATTTACTCTTCAATTCTAAATCATCCCACCAATAAATATCCATCAAGTCAGTTCAGAAACAAAGTCATGGGTTAATTAAGAGAAATTGATTTGAAGGAGTATATTTAGTCAAACGTCAGTGTCCTTAAAAGATAAGCTTAGCATAAGTCCTTATACAGCTGTTGGAAGAATTTTCTGGTGCAAAAAGAAATAATCCAACAAGAAAAATATTATTGTGTTAATATGTTATTTATCAGTCTTGTAGTATTGGCTTCCACAATAGAATAATGAACCATTCACTGGATTTTGACAGCCCTGACATCACTCATGTACACAGCTAAAGATGCAACTGTTCACAGTGCAGCCTGCTGTTCAGTGTGATTTATTTTATTTATTTTTTTGCTCTAATCGGACAGGCCTTCTCTGATTGGTGCAGACAGGTGAGGTTATGCTTGCTTAGAAGTCCCAAACATTAATACAGTTTCCTTTTCTTGCAGGGTAGCATCAGCACCATTCTGGACCTAAGGCGCATCTTTGCTCAAGTTTTTGCAGTTCGATGTTCAAAATGTTATTCATATTAAATAAAATAATTGGTAATTTTATGCAACCTTGTATTTACATTAGAGAAAATAATACTCATAATTTTTCCATGTTTGTAAACAGTTGTGGAGAGCCAGTGTGACATTACCAATTATAATGGTTACTGCTTTGATTCCTAAACTGATGGAAAAAAACATTCAGTCTTAAAAACTAAATAGTCAGTCATTGCTTGACCAGTATCGGCCAGATTACACTTTACACTTAAAGAGAATAAAAACTATCCTAACATTTACTACTGAATGTTTACTATTTGGTTGCAAAGCGCTAAGGGGTACAAAAGTTTGTGGTGTAGTAGAGAATTTGGCCTTATTTTTTCTTTTTAACACTTCTCTTACTGATTGAGTCTAATAATTATTAGGCTTGATTTATCATTATTAAAGACCTTCATTTTGGTTGGAAATCTGCATGTGTCATGTGTAAATAATAATCTGGAACACTGCACCTGCAGCTGAAGATTCCTTTTGTGGAGCTGTGGAGATTCTCAGCCATCCAGGTAAGTCATTCCAAAAAAGTAAAATAAAAAACTACTGGACTTTGTTTTCCAAGTTTGAAGACGTTTCGCTTCCCATCCAGGACTTTCTCGATTCAAAATGTCTGAATCAGTGTTGAGTTCCAGGCTTGAGTTGTGGGCTACTCTATAAAGCCTTGAACTCAACGCGTATCCAGATATTTTGAAATGAAATAGCTTCCTGGATGGGAAGCAAAACGTCTTCAAACTTGGAAAACAAAGTCCAGTGGATTATTTTTTTTCTTTTGTACTTAAAGACAGAAAGCCTCTTGCCTTCAGAGGTCATGGCTGGGTGAAAGCCTGACATAAATCGTATCATTTCTGCGACTAAAAGCTTTGGTCTTAATTTGTTGTTTACCTGACAAACTGCTTGTTTGAATTTGAATTGCAGCTTCCAAAATTTTGCCCATAATGTATTTTCTCAACTAGTGCTCTTGCATTTCTATATCTATTACTAATGAGTAGGAATAGAAATCTGTAGCATGTATTTAAGATGGTTTAAAATTGTAAAATAATAGGAGTGGGTTTTTTTCTTTTTTGGTAAAAAAAAATCAGTATTTCTTAACTTAGAAATGAGAATTTCTTTCTCATATAGTCTTACCTTGTTTGGTCATTTTTTTTGTCTTTCTCACCACTAGGTGACATCCTTGTAGCATAAAAAACATAAGCCTCAGCAAAACCTGCAGAAAAAAATAATACACAACATAGAATGTAGCTTTGTTTCCTTTTTTTTTTAAATGTTGCCTCCTTGACAAACAGCCCCTTGTAATTATAATGATATTACTTCAAATTGTCCTTAATTTATTTATTTTTTTAAAAGAGAGAAACCTACTTCATCCAGATCAGGTGACTGAATTGCTTTCTTGTCTAGATTCCTACCTCATGGCTGTGTTGACATAATGCCAGATTTGATTAATGAAATCTCATTATTAGCTCAGTCAAGTTGCACGTTGGACATTTCCAAGTTGTTTTTCCTTCTTATGTCCCAAGTTCAGGGGGACATAAGAAGAAGGGGGCCTAAGAACAGAGGAAGACACAGTTTGAGAAGGCGGCTCATTAGCTGCTCGGTCCAACAGAGTGACTGGAGTCTCCCAGGAGAATGGTTTAAGGATCTGGGAAACTCAGCAAGATGGCAACAGCTGCAGCTCTGAATTAACCTGATGAAAAGTCCTTCTCTCTTCTCCTTGTTTCTCTGTTTTTAAGCCGTTTTCTCAGCATGTCCCAGTAGACCGCCTCAGCAAAGATCCCCATCCATCTGTGCTCACATCATTCAGGAGTTGCACTGGATGTAAGAGCTACTGCATCAAGACATCGCCATTATCCACTCTGTCTACCAAGAGTGGAGCTGTTGAGTGCAGACTTGAACATTTGGGAAATTCCCATGTTGCTCATTGAATGCGATGCTGTAGTGACCTTCAACTTCTTCCTGCACTTCCAGTTAAACCTAAAGGGTGTTTTTCTTTTATAACTTTGTTTTGACTAAAATATGAAAGTATGCATTTGATCTCACAGACATTTCCGAAGTTCTCAAGACTCCTGCTGGCAGATATGAGTTCCGGGCAGATTTTCTTTAAACACACGGTTAAGGAAATCTGCACCTGCAGCTTAGAATGCCTGTAAAGTTGTGTTTACTCATATTTAATGATTTTCCCCATTTTAAATCTTTCTTAGGAGTTAGTATACAGTAGGAGAGCAAATATTAGAAACTTGTCATGATTTATTAATCACAGCATATTCAGAACATCTGAGGTCTCAGAAATGTTTTGTCTTTTTGTCTGCCTGTATTCAAAATCGAAGCTGGCATTAAAAAAAAAGAAGCAGTTTGTAAATTAAGAAAAATCAGGTTTGATCAGATGCATAAAAGATTAATTGTAGAACTGGAATTTTAGGATTAATTGGTCATCCATCCTCATATTATCCTCCTTTAGATTAGTTTAGCAAAAAACTGTAGTTTTTAGTAGTACTGCTTTTAAAAAAAAGAGTTTTCACTTTCTTGTTCACTGACAGGATGTTTTTTGTTTATATATTTGTGGTTTAATGGTCAATTCATTCATTTATCCATTCATGGGACCATTTTTAGCATATAAGGTTTGAGATATATAAATGGTCATTCACATAAAGTTTGAATTAGAGTTACTTCTACACAAAGAAGTTTCTGTGAGAAAATATAAAAAAGTTTATTTTAGGTTCTTGGTTTTGAGAAGTTTTCACAAAAATCAGCTTCAATTTCTATCGCTAAAGCCACAGACTATGATTTACAAAAAGACTGTTTAACAAAGTTGATAATTAATATTTCTCCACATAAAACAAAACTAGCCTATGAACAACGAGCGGAAAATAAATGGCTGAGCCTGGTGTTTAGTATCATTTCGAAAGAGGTTGTGATCCTGGGACAATTGTAATGTTGGCCCATCATTGCAAGTCTGAAAAAAAATCAAATGCAGACAAAGAAAAATCCAACAATGAACAAAACTTGTAAGAATGCAACTTACGCTCATTGATGCTATTTACTATTTAGTGCATGTCAAAATGTGCTACTAATTGCACCAACAAATGCAAATGAATTCTGAAGTTCTTTGAAACTGGATGTCCTCTCAGCAATTAATGTTAACACAGTAAGTGCTGTTTACCGCTAATAACATTTTTTAGAATGATGAAATGTTTGCATATATATTTATTTAGAAAAAGACCCATCACTTAGTCCAGACACATAACATTGTATCATTTCTTTAAAGTGATAGCAGTTGATCATTTCACAATAGCTTGGATTTGTTGTGTAACTATTAGTTCCCTTTCATTTAGTAAAAATTTATGATGATCAAGGGCTGCAAACATATAAATACATGATTTAACTGCAAATTCAACATTTCCTGGAGACTCAAAAATGAGACTAGCAAACACAAAAATGAGACTAACACAAGCAAAACACCTGACAAAAATTCTGCAAGTAAAAAACAAACAAACAAAGAAACGCAACTTGGAGAACAGCACTGGGGAAATATGCTGCAAACACAAAAGCTGCCCAAAACACAGATGACACAAAACACATGCAAAGTAAAAATGCTGTGGGTAGCAAAAACTAATGTAAGCTAAAAAACACTGCAAACTGGCACCTCATAATGAAAGTTCTCCAGATCAATATGGGGAGACGATCATCACCCATTCACAACCAAAACACAGCAATTACTATGATTTACTGTCTATGGACCAGATCCTTAGCAAAAAAACATAAATGAGATGCCTTCCAGAGGTCATCTGGAGAAAAGAAGGAAAGGTACGTTTTCTTTTTAGTATTTTTCAACATTTACCCTCCCATAGCATCCCGTATATGTCTTTTCAAAAGGTCTAATCCCAAATCAGGTGATGACTAGTCTCCCCTGAAGCACTTCCATTATGCATCGCTAGTTTCATGCTTTTCTTAACTTGCTGTTCGTTTTGCTATTTGCAACATTTTTTCATTTTCATGCATCTCGTATGTCTGTGTGTTAGCATCATTTATGTAATGCAGGGGATTTGTGTTTGTAGTATGTTGACGCATTTTGCAGTATATATTCTTTGCAGGTGTGTTTTGGGTTTGTCTTGCTAACTAGTCTAATTTTTGTGTTTATTTGTTTAATCTTTGAGTTTGCTGGTTATATTTTTGAGTCTGAAGGACATTCTAATCTGGTGTGAAATTGTGTATTTACATGGTGTTGGTCCCCCTTCAGCCACTGTACATATTATTGGTCTATAAATCCGCTCAATTAGATAAAAATGACCCAACTTGGAATTTTTTTTTAGATTGAAAACATTACAAATGATAGCAGAGACAAACATACAAACATATCCTTGGCTCTTACCAGATAACCTTAGCATTTTTGATTCACTTAGGATAAGAAGTGTTTTAACTCGGATGGTGTTGCATTGGGTAGCACTGTTGCCTTGCAGCAAGAAGGTTGTGGGGCCAATTCCTGGCACAGGGTCTTTCTGCTTGGTGTTTGCATTTTCTCTTCATGCATGCATGGGTGCTCTCCTGCTACTCCTGCTTCCTTCCACAATGCAAAAACCTGACTTTTAGGTTAATTGGCTTCTCTACATTGTCCATTGTCACCAGTCTGTTGCAGGGTGTCCTGTCCAGGATGTGCCCCGCCTCTTGCCCATAGACTGCCAAAGATAGGCACCAGACCCACAGCAACCATGACAAGGACTAGGTGGGAGAAAATGGATTGATGAAATCCAAATGAACTAGGTAGGCTTGTAGTTTGACATGCTCACCATCCTGACCAAAACCACCATCAGCTCTATTAAAAATCACAAGACTACCACCTTTAATTTTACAGTACCTGCTTAAGTTTCAGTTTAGCAGAATTTCGATATTCTAAACAATACTTCTTTTAAAGATTACCTTTGAAAATGTTTTTTTTTTTTCCCGTTAATATCTACCACTCTCCCCCTAAATTACACTGCAACTCCCCCAACCCCCCCAGGAGTGTACCTCCCCTTTTGGGAAATGCCCTTTTGATGTAATCCTAAAGTATTATGATTAGTCAATACGGCTTGACCAGCACTCTATAGGCTTTCTCAGTTTAACATTAACCAGTCTAGTTGGTGTTCAATCAAACCCATGCTATTAAATTATACTCTAAATCAGTGCACAGCTAAAAGTGATAATAAAGATATCCAAATATTGGAAATTAAAAATCACTCAAGAACTTATGAAAGTTCTGAATATTACACAGGTAAACAATAAAACATCACTGTTCTGTCATGAGTTATTTAACAACATAACATAAAGACAGTTCATTATGACGGCAAAGCCCAGAGGATTACTTTGGAGTCAGTTCTGAAGGTTCTGGTTGATAGCAGCATAATGAAGAGGGATGGACTATGCTGTAGCCCCACAAAGTCTTAGAGCGGATGAGATGTCCTCCTCTGATCTCCCTGACGACATAAAGGGCCATGTCTGAAAAAATGATACATAAGAGAATAGTTGATGAAGACATGCACTTAAACCTCATTTGTGAGTGAAACTTAGCAGAAAACTTTTAAGCTTTAAGATTAAAATGAATTAGATTTCATGAAATATGTGAGGAAATGCAGTTTTATTTCTAATTAAAGCATTTTTACCAAACATGGCTGTTGGAGCGGTTTCGTACCAGACTGACGGGATGTGCACAGCTGTTCTCCAACCGGTCTTCCTGCAGAATCTGTCTCAGGTGACAGATATAGCTGGAGGCGAGACGCAGTGTGTCCAGTTTTGACAGTTTAGTGTCGGCAGGAACCCAGGGCAGGCTGGTTTTCAGTCTGGAGAAGGCTTTGCTTAGGACTCTCATCCTTGCCCTCTCCCTTGCGTTTGCAGCATTTCTCTGGGACTGCCGTGCCTCCTTTGGGTGAGTTTTGGAGAGCCTGCTGCGCTCCTGCTCGATGCCCCTCTCCTCTTCATCCTCTTCCCTCTCTGAATACCGTCTGGAACTGAAGCAGGTATTTTTCCTCACTTTTGTGGAGCTCCTTCCATTAAATATCTCGTCATCCTCAAGATCACTTGGTGTCGAGCTTGTTGACATGGCTCTTCAGATTTGACCTCAAAGGGGCAGCAGAACTTCTTCTTGTCAAAGTTAAGAAAAGATGTTGGATTTTTCTTTAATAGCCAACTTCCTTATAAGTTCAAAAAAATCCTTTGGTAACCCTGTAGCTGGAGGCCCCAAAAAGGCCAAAAAGGATTCTGCAAGCACACAATGCAACGAGTTAAAGTCCAAAAATGAAGTCTGGACCCCTCTAATTTAAGTGTCCCACACTTGGCCTCTTTGCATTTCTCCTCCCCTTTTCTCCATGACCCCAATGAGACCACAGCTCTGTCTCTTTGTGGACACTTAAGTTGGGCATCTCCAGTTGGATAATTTGGTTAAGCACTGTGAATTAATGGCTGGCTATTTGTAATCCTAGTTACTATTTGAAGATTGATGTAACAAAGCTACATAAGATCTTCAGTGTAAGGTACAAGAGGTTTCAACGTTCCCGCTGTAACTACGAACATACTGTAAAAAAAGGGAAATCTTTGTAGTGCCCATATGCAGTAAATGTCCATGCAATTTGTTGTTCCTACAGATGTGCCTTAATAGAAATGTCTTAGGGAGCTTATCAAAAGCATCTAATCCTTTGCTGGTTTCACAGAGAGATTGGGTTTCCCCAGATGGAGCAGCCTTTCACACGCAGCCCTTGTGCACCAGCCCCAGCTGTTAGTGGTTCCCATGACATCTGGAGTGCTGGCATGACCAGGGTGTGGCAGATGCAAAGAGGCCCAATCTTCATTCACATGTAGAACCATTTCTTTTTTTTTACTGTTTAAAGTGGGTAATTATATATTTGTTTTACACCCTCAAAATTATCCTGTAGAACAATCTGTGAAAGGAGATAGTGTGGAGAGAAAAGAGTAACACCTGTTGGAAAAAAATGAAAAAGTAGAGGTGGCAAAAGTACTCACATTAAAAGTATTGATTATACTTCTTTACTTAAGTAAAAAAATAAAAACCAGCAGCTTCTGCATTGTACTTAAGTATTAAACTTTAAAAAGGTTTTGCTTTAAATGATAAAAATAACTTTACTCTGAGCAAAAAATTTTCTATGCACAGAATATGTTCATTTTCAGCTTTTCTCACTGTAGTGATAGAGACAACTAAGAAAATAATACCTCTGTTCCTTTGAAAATTTCTGAGAGAATTGTTGAATCCATTATGTCGTAAGCATAAAGAAATATACCAAAAATGACAATTCCGTCTGTCTTCACTGACGAGCAAAAAGCACTAATTAGAGAAGCCCCTTGACAGGTCCACACCTCTGGTGACAGGCCTTTTGATAACAGTAATGAACAGGATGTACAGTAAGGGTGTGCAAAATAATCGTCATGACGATGCATCGCGATTCTAATTTTTGTGATCTACTGCATCGATTCTTGAAGGCAAGAATCGATTATAAAAAAAAAAAAAAGAACAAATAAAATGCATTAATGGTTGGCGCACATCAGCCAAATCAAGTGGAATACAACTTCCAGTCCAGCAGATGTCGCTGCGGATGTGTTGACGCCCGCTGCCTTGTGTCACTAGCATGTCTGGCCGTGGGATACTGTGACGAGTCATATGAAATAAAACATGGAGGAAACTAAATTCGCCCGATGGCTGTGTCACATTTTAAGTCAGATGCTTGGATGCATTTCGGCTTTAAAAACAAAGAAGGTAAAAACGAAATTGATATCATGCACGTCATTTGCAAAAGGGGGAATATAAATTTGAATGTTTTCGTTTCATTGGTTTAAAGGACCACTGATGCCATGTAAACGGCACTGATTATCCTTATTTTGTTATTTCAAGTTTGAGGAATCCTAAGATCTTTTTGTCAGTGTCCACGCCAGTAATAGTAATATTTCTGTCCAGTATTTGTTTTCATGGCAACACCTCCAAAAGTCGTTTCAATAAATACAGCTGTATGTATGAATTCAGTTGCTTTCAGTTATGTATCAATTGAAGACACTATCCAGATCATACCCAGCCAGTCAGCCACTGGTAAGGGCTGTGTCTTTTTCTTACAGTGTTCATTGAAAATATCGCAACGGATCGCGATGCATCGCAATATTTCAAGTATCGTGATGCATCGTGATAGAATCGCATCGTGGCATGTGAATCGTGATTCGAATCAAATCATGACTTCTTTGCCAATACCCACCCCTAATGTACAATAGGGAATATTCTGGACTTTAAGTACTTCCTCAGAAAAAAACTGTTTTTGCTTTACTAAATATGTTTCTCAGTAAAATCACTTCAGCTGGAGCATATTTTACTCAAATTTCCAGTATGCAAATCTGTCCTTTATTGAAAAATGATAAGAAAAAAAACATTTTTTGAGAAAAGTTCTAAGAAATGCCAAAATCAGTAAACACAGGTTACAAGTATGTAAAATGCTACATTAGATGTAAAGAAACGAAAATAAAATTCTTGGACCACCAGCAAAACCAGCTTGTTATTTACTAAAAATACAAGAGGGGAGAAAAGGTTGCTGTTGTTGAGATGTACTTAATTCAACAGATGGGAAAACAGAAGGAAAGAGAAGTGAATATAAAGGATCAAAAATGTAAATCAAAAACAAAACATTTTAGTAATTGCAAAATGTTTGAGATTGTGACTTTTGTTGCCAATTCTTTAAAAATTGAATAAGGCACACTTTTGGCTTGGGATTTTCATCAATTCGACCTGCATTGAAATTCTTTTGGCTCGTTTTTCTGTTTGTAAAATGATATCAATTTAAACTGAACATCAATTTATGTAGATGAATCCTTTTGTTTCTTGATACAGAACAGTTCATTTTTTTCAAGGTATGTTTAGCAACAGTGATGGAGCCAGACATTTTCACAGGGGTGGCCAGGCAGAGACCAATGCATACAGATGAGCAGCCAGAAAAGATCAGATTCCAGATCCAGGTCAGGGTCAATCTTAACTGTAGCAACAGAAAAATGGACAAGGAAAACATACATTTCTAAATAAAACAATGAAGACAGATTGAATGTGAGAAGAGTGGTGAGGACAGCAGAGAGTTTCATCGGGGCTTCTTTCCCCTCCATAAAAGACGTTACATCCCAGCGCTGCGTGTCACGAGCCAGTAACATTATCAGTGACCCCCTCACACCCCCACCATGGACTGTTCTCCCTGCTGCCGTGGGAGAAGAGGCATCACAGCACTCGCTGCAGGCCCAGGGGATTCTGCAACAACTTTTTCCTCGCTGCCATCAGACTGTTGAAACTCTAAATTAGACTCTGCATCACACTTGAAAACATCATATTTGCACTATCAACGTGGTTGATTTTTTTCTCAATCCCTTTAAATAGAACACAATTCAATGTTCTACTGCATTTTGCACCATATCTATTCATTTGCACTGCCTTGAACCTATCCATATCAAAGCCTTTTGAACCATCACTTTCCTTTCCTACACTGTTTACATTCTTGATCACTGCTGCACTTTATGAAATGGTAATGTTCATTTCACTGTTGTAAGCTATATACATTGAAATTTCTTTTTGAATATACTATGTGCATACAAAAAGACAATAAAGTTTATTTAAATTCAAGTCTAATTTCAAAAAGCCTTTGAAAATTTATGGACACGCACTGTTTTACACATCCATGCTGTCCAAATTAAAGGTAAAGTGGACTCTCTTCTTTCGGCTTCGAGTTCAGTGAAATCATCTTATGTATTGGTTGTTCTACTTGCAACTCTCTGTGATGTGCTTACCTAACATCAATGTTCATGGTCTTGCTGCTCATGTGAACTTGTAGTTTTTATGTCTTCTGTTAGTTTTGTTTTATCAATGTTTAAGAATGACACAGTGGAAGTCTGAACCTAAATCTAGAAGAATCTGTTAACTGAGAGTCGAATTAACAAATGCTCTCCATCCAATTTGACTAAACTTCAACTAATTTGTCTCAAAACAACTTTAACACTTGATATTTTGGGGTCTGTTGTTCTTTCAAGTCAGTCATTTAAAATGCTAGATGACTTTCTACTCAGACAGACTTACTTTTTCCTTAGCCAAGCACTGTACCCCAATGCAAGGGCACTTCGCTCCATTTGCGATTTTCCATGAAGCTTTACAGCAGACCAGAGATAAGTCGAACCTTGGAGTGATCCCTGATCTTAACATATCCTTGAGTGAGTCATGAGGTGGAGATATTGAGTTATGCCGGAAAGACAGCCAGAGGTTTGGGCAGTCTGCCAACCCAATCCTCAGTCACCACATCCGTCAGAGAGGCGGACGGCCTGACTGACACCTATGAAGGTGCAAGCTAAGGGATTCTGCTGTTGGATTTACCACTCACCTGATGAGCTGTTTATTTATTTTTTTTTGACGGACACAAAATGGCATCAGCTTTATGAGATATGACATAATTCACTCCTGGGAGAACAGGCAGAGATAAACCATTGCATTCATTGGTTATTCTATGGACATACTTCCTAGAGTAAAACAGAGAAATATTGCCCCAAACATTGATGTAATTGATGACTTTATGGTTGTTCTTTTTGTCCTGGGAATAATTAAATTCAACCCTAGTGGTAATAAATAACACTTTAAAGTGGACTTGAAGGACAATAGGCATTCGTCCATCAGCAGAGACTTTTAAGGGGCTTGACCTCTGTCAGAGGTCTAGTTGGAGAAGCATAGGGACAGGTGTAGGCTCATGATGTCAGAGGCTGAAATCTGCATCAGTGTTTCCCATGATCTCCACTGAAGCAGATTGCAGCACTGAGCTAAGGATGAAAAACAAAGACAGATGTCTGATCTACGCATTTATCTTTCACACTGTACATATGCATGTGCTTTTGCTACATGACTGTTGTTATCGTATATGTTACAGGAAAGTTTTTGTAATAGATCGTGTAGATGCACTAATGCTTTGCTGGGTGAAGTCATGCTTTATTTACAAGAGACAAAGTTATATTCTTCATAAGCCAGCAAGGTACATGGAGGCACCTGACAGCATTATCTAGAAAGTAATTATGGCTGCAACATACTGTAAGTAACACTTTAAACATAAGACACAAATACATTAATTAACATTCTGGATTCTTTGCACTTATTATTATAACCCACTGTTATTATTATTACTATACACAAAAACAGGATTGCAGATTCATCTCTTTGATTGCAATATTTAGAACATGTCATATTTTTGGCTAGACGCCGGAGAGCCAAAAAACTATGTACTATAGATACAGTATACAGACAGTAACTTCCAGCATGACAAAATCTGACTGATTTTTATTTATTCATATAATAAGCAGGGTTTAAGTAGAATCGTAGTATGAGTAGCTCTATCATTTAAATGTATTATTGAATAGTATATTGAATGTATGTGGATGTGAATTTAAAAGTCATATCTTTATTATGTATATAATTGTCTATGTTTGTTGCATTTAGGAACTCTAAATAAGGGAATAAAGAAATTACAAGCTAACTCAGTTGACCCCTTACAATCACGTGTCTACAGGAGAAATAAATTAATTAAGCAATGAATCTTGGTATAAGTAACAGTCACATATACATTTTTATATCTTATGATTTCAGCTAGAATATAGTGAAAATTAGTGGTGAAAATAGTAATAAATGTCCATGCATTTTAGATCTCTTCTACCTATTTGCGCTTGGCCTCAATGGCTTTAATCAGTGGCAACCAGCGAGATGTGGTGCGGACTCTTGCTTTGGTTTGCTTCAAAGTGGGCCACATATTGCCTCTGAGGGTCACAGGACCGTCAATCTCCTCGGCTTCTGAGGAGATTTCCATCTTCTGGATGATAAGTTTCAGGAGGCAGTGCTGCTTCTCTAGCATGCCTGACATTTCTTTCATCCTGCAACCAAAAAAGTGAAACCAACAAAAACAGTTGTGAAACAAAATATTTGTCAATACTAACCTTGACTAAGCTTTAGATTAAAAACATTTTTTTCCTTGCATAATTATTCATTTGATTTGAAGCAAAAATTGCAATGGATTTTATTGTATAAAAATGCTAGACTAACACAAATTTGGATTTAATTGTAAGGTCGAAGTTTGTTTGTTTGTTTTTTTGACAAAAGGCTCTGCACATGAGTAATCTAGATGAATGTTGTGCTCCCAATTACCCTTTGAAATAAACTTTTTGTGAGTTCAGTCTAAATCTCAGTGATGTAAGTGTGGATAGCTCATGCTTTATACTGGCTTGGAAAAATATTCCCTCATTTGAGGGAAATCTTTATTATATTTATTTGCTTCAATTTTCTTAGGAGGAACCACAGAGTCGCTAGGAGGGTGGATGGCAATTCTGGAATAATCCTGCAGCTAACTTTAAAGATAGAAAAAGGTTAGCCTTCCAGTAGAGTATCAAATCTAAAATATGGTCAGAGTCACAAAAGAAAGGATTAAATCAAGGCTGTCCACCTTTATTCAGTCCCAGGCCCACTATTGATGAAAAGGGAGCAATAACTCCCCCTTTCTGAGTAAGGGGGTGTTTGTTTTCTTCATCCTCTGACATGGGAGCTGGCTCGGAGCTTGTCTGCCTGGCTGTGTGTTTCCTGGGTGGGGCCACCAGTGGAGCTGGTGGCTGGTGGACAGCTGCCTTTTGTATCTCTGCTTCTTTTTCTATGGCCGCTTCTGTCTCCTTAAACCCCTGTCGGCCTCGGCAGATGGCCGCTCACACTGAGCCTGGTTCTGCTGGAGGTTTCTTCATGTTAAAAAGGAGTTTTTCCTCTTCACTGTCACTACATGCATGCTAGGTGTGTGGGAGTGCCTTTGAGTCAATAAGCCGATGCCATCAACTTGTTTTCCTTAGGTACAAAACTTTGAACCAATTTGACTGCATGATCTGGTCGAATTGTCTCTGTAAAGTGCCTTGAGATGACATGTGCTGTGAATTGGCGCTATATAAATAAACTGAACTGAATTAAATTGTTTAGAAGTTTTTAACTGCTGGTTGAGGGGTTCTCACAAAGGTATTAACATCAGACTTACTGCCACATTAAAAATACATATTCAACAAAATATTAATAACTCCATATTTATCAGTTAATGACAATTTTCTGGTACCTGTCCACAGGTATGAAGTTCTTTTTTATTCTTTCCTGGTTTGCGCAATGTCACAGATACTGTATTACTGTCTAATCTACTTGTGATAAAAAATAATTTGTTCAGTCTGGCCTAACATGTCTATGCGGCTGTAGGAGAGAGGATCACAAAAAAACTTTACAGCCCTCAGCAGCCCACTAGGGAGTTGCAACACCCACCTCCCCCTCACTGAAGATCTCTGCTTTAAATCAGAGATATTGTTGAGTTTGAATGACACAAGGACCTTATTCTGAATTTCAGTGGCAATACTCGGAAATGTGTTTAAACAAAAATTTCCAACCACTCTAACTGAAATGGAAGAATTTTACATACAGAAAAGTGACAAATTTAATTTTGAGATGAGCAAGATTGGTTGAGACCACATTAAAGGGAAATATATTTTCCGTTTCTTTCTGACAATGTTTAAACACATATCCAGGAGTGTTTGTCAGTTCTGGAGGTTTCCAGTAGAGCAACTTCTGGTTGAAGATGCTTTAAAGGACCTGGAGTCAGACGCAAATTCATGACCCACCATCTCCTCGGTCATTCGAGTCTGTCGTTTTGAATTACTTTTATGTTCAGGCATTTGAATCAGGATAAGACTGCTTGTGTAATTTCTTTGGAATGTTTTTAAAGACATCCTTATACGTACATGCGTAGAAGCTGAAACCACAACCCCCCTCCCCCCCTTTTGTTCAGCTTTTCTCTTTAAACAAAGAAACCAATTGTTCTAATCAAAAAGACTTCAACTGTAAAAAAACAAAAAAACATTTTTTTCTACTTTTTAGATTTTTTTCTCATTTTTTTTTCTCCTGAACTTTGTAGCCATGCATTACTTTGTGTTGGGTTAACCCAGAACATTCATTGAAAAACATTTAGGTTTGTGTGAAAACGCTGAGAAGTTCAAAGCATATGAATAGTTTTGCAACGCACCGTTATTACACAAACCTACCCATAGGGGTAGCTCAGACATAAAAAATTATCTCTGCTGTGCTTTCCCACTTTCTTGCTCTATATCAATGTAAACTGGATTTTGATGACCATTTCAAACTTTCAGTGACATTCTTAGGCTGATCTAAATGTATATGTTTGGGAATGCATTACTTTCAATTATGTGTCTGCTCTTTTTAGGTGCCTTACCTCGCTTTCTGCTTTTTTAGCTCATTCTCTACAAAGGTGCAGCTCTGTGATTTGGACTGCAGACGAGTCCAGACTTCACTTCTATCCTCCTCACCGGAGATTATTTGTTTTATGAAGTGCTGTGAGAAATTGGGAGTCTTTATAAGAGAAACAGACAACATTTATTGACCATCTTTACTGCAGGCATGAATCCTACCCTGGAGCATTTGCGATTGGGGTAGACGATAACTGAGGGTTTGTCCACTCGCTTCATAAACCAGTAAGGGAGCTTGTCTTCCAGGGATGTGTGGAGATCAATCTTAGATCAGAGGGGAAAAATGGGTACTACATTAGAAAACTAAACAAACCTAGTTAATCATTCTGAGACATATCTACCCTACTTATTATTTTATAGCACTGCTCTATTGCTGAGTTTATTCTGGGCATAGTTAAACAGGATATTAATATTTTACTTCTCAGTTTGCAGTGATAGCATGTGCTTAATCATCTCCTGCTTCTAATATTGTTACTTGGACACAATCAGAAAATTACTATCAAGAGTTTTAAACACCAAACTCATCCACACTATATTAGATTTCAATTTCTGATAACTTTAATATGTTGTTATGGCAAGATGAAGAACATGAAATCTTAGCAGGAGGACCAGCTCCAAACCTACCTGCATTGCGATTCGCTTCAGAGAAGCATTTCGTTGAACTTCAGCAATGTCTCCAACTGCTAAACCAATCTGCAGGAAAGAACTATTAATGTATCATAAAACAACGCACAGTGATGAGAACCAACATATATGTAAGGCGCAGACACACTGCAAAAAGCAAGGCACAATGACACAATGAGTCGATGGAATCAACTGCTTTTCCTTAGATAGAAAATTTTAAGTCAATCTGACTGTATGATCTGGAGAACTGTAAAGTGTTTTGATATTACATGCGTTGTGAATTGGCGCTATATGAATAAACTGAATTGAAAGTGAATTAAATTAAGCTTCCTGTTGTGATGGGGTCATGACTGACCCGTTTAAATTTTTGAATACATAAAAGTACCTCATAAATTTTGTTTAACACGTCAAGGTTTTTTTTTTTACCTCTGTTTTAGTTAAATAAATCCAAAACATTCACCTTTATTAAATTTCGAAATACTCTGGAAAAAAAAAAACTTTTTTTTGTGTTGGGGTCAGTTTTGACCTGGTCTTTATAAGTGGTATAAAAATTGCTTTGCTAACACAAACCTTGCTGTCACTGGTTTTGATTGTCAAAAAAAAAAAAAAAAAAACAGGGGTTGGACACAGAACACTATTCTGCTGAGTCATTACAAAGTGACAAAAATCCACTAGTTACATTGGACCACCATTTCAATTTCTTGCCTTTCTCTAAAAAAAGGATAAGGTTTCATTTCTAAAAGAAATAACTTATTTTATTCAGGTCAGTTTCTATTTATCTGCTTCGCTCCCCTTTAAGCCCCAGTCAGTCTTGGCAGATGGAACGCTCATAATGGGTCTGGTTCTCCTGGAGATTTTGTTCTTGCTAAAAGGGGAGTTTTCCTCCCCACCGTTGCTGCATACATGCTCATTGTGAAAAAGTTGATTTTCCTAAGGTAGAACATTTTTTACCAATCTCACTATTATCTGGTTGGGTGGTCTGTGTGTAGTGCAACATCTCCAAACAGCCAAAGAATAATAAAACACTTACCATCAGGTTCACTAAAAGGATGGGCATAAGCAGAACAAAGAACACAAAAATCACATATGTCAGGACACCAAATGGAAGCTCATTGTTCAAAAAAGCCTCCAAGAAGTTGTTCTGATAGTTCAGCTCCCCGACCATCATCACGAAGGTTTGAATCACAGAGAGTGGTACGCTGTTAAACTCTTTCTGTTGACAAAAAAAGTGATAAATATAAATCAGTAAAAAAAAAAAGGCTTTCAAAAAAAAAAAAAAAACTGTATTCATGTAATGTAGCTTTTTAGGTGTAAAAGAGCCTTTATATTGTTTTTGTTCAGCACTGGTTTTTGCCTTCAAATTCTCAAATTCTCTCTTTTAATTTATTTCTACATTACATTAGATGCTATTGTTGGTATGACCCATTAGCCTACCCATCCAGACTAGTTTATATCGTGTACACTGGATGTGAGTTGGACTGTGGACCAATAGTGACTCAAAAACAGATATATTAGTTAAAAAAAATAAAAACTCTTACATCAGCCCATTGTTGAAATCTTAACAATCTAAACCTCTCTTTTAGGACATGATTCAAATCATCATTGAAACATTCCCCTGTTGCAGCAGCAATCTTGTTATGGTTGCAGAAAGCGCTGTTGAATTATGGGCCCGCCTCCCGCACTGTGATCGGTCCAGTCTGTTTTTGTCCAGAGAGTATTGAGCCTCACCAGACTGACCATATGTCCCGTGTCAGTCAGTCTGGCTGGCTAGCCTAATGAGCCCTTGGATGAGCCATCAATGCAATTCAAAAATTCTTGTTGAGTGGCCACTCTTGGCCTACTGTAGCTCACCACTGCTCCATTTCATATCCATTAATGACTCTCACTGTAATCAGCTGAAGCCCAAAAGGCTGCTGTGTTCACACTGACTTACATAGGATCCCTAAGAAAATGGTGCTGTAAAGAGAGCTGAAGAGGTCCGGGGTAAATTGCATGTGGTGAGACTGCTGGAGTTGGAAAATCTGGACTTTTCTACGAAAATGCAACGCTCGACCAATTGGCGACTGATTGTGGTTTTGACGTTTGTCGGAGTGCAGCTGAGACAAATGTTTCTTTAAATCAAAATGGAATATAGAGAAAATAAAGATGAAATAAGGAATGCTCCTAAGAGATTTTTAGGGGGCTTTTAAAAAATCAGTTTTAAAGAAATTTCAATCATTTATAATTCATTGTCCTGTGTAATCCAGACACAGCTCTTGGAGTTAGAGGGGGTATTCTCCAAACTGGTTTAGGCTCTGGATAATCAGATTGACCCATAGACATTGAAGTAGACAGTTTTGGCTTTCCAGAGCAAAACAAGCTTTATCAGGTCCTCTATGAAATCACTGTCTGCAATGTTGAATTGAAACTGGCAAGCGGATGATCCACAGCAAGCACCGTAAAGCAGAGGTGTATCTGAATTGTACAGTGGTCAATTCCCCACAGTGCAGGCAGAAATTACTGTGGACAGTTGGACTGAAGACACCAAGAAATGAATTTGATCCCTTTCTAGACTGAGGGATGTCAGTCAAATTTGATATTAAAATCTGTTTGTCTGAAACAGGCCCGACCCCTAAAAAAACAAAACAGTGCTGGATTTTCTATAATTGTAGTAATTGCTTCCATGTTCTTGGCGATTTATCTTACCTGGTTGAGCATCAAAGCATAGAAGGCCAAACCAAATGCCAACATCAGGTACACAAACAGCATGACAATACGGATCAATGTCCTCATGATCTCTCCAAACATTACAACATAGATGCCGATACCCTCAAACCTAAAGGGTGAGATTTTTACAGCTTCAATAACATTGAAAAGATGTGATGATAAGATAAATACAAAGTGTTAGAGTGAAATTAAACCTGCCTCTGCAGATAAAGAAGAAACCCAATCCAGGAAAATAAAACTGCCATTGCCCCTGCTTGCCAGTGCAAAGACACTTCTGTATTTAGCAATAGGGGAATGACGAACAAAAGAGAGAAGATGGCCGACAACCAGTCAATATGGTTAGAACTGTCTCTGAAGTAACTCCAGCGCTTCGGGGGGCAAGAGAGGAAAACAAATAATTATTTTTCTTGTAAACCACATACAAAGGTGTGTGCAAACTGTAAAAGTTACATTTAATAGTTAAAGCAATTTATGAAAATCAGAGTGTAACAGCGATCAAAAACTGCTACTGCAGCTCTTTTTTTTTTGGGGGGGGGGTGTCCTCTTTTTCAGAAACCCAAATCTGGTAACTCAAGGGCCGCTCTCCTGCAGGATTTAGAGGTTTCTCTGCTTCAGCACAGCTTATTCTGATGATTGCAGTCCAGCAAAAGCCTATTAATCAGCTCTCAATGAAAATGGGCTGTTCTGGAACAGGGAAACATCTAAAACCTGCAGGCCAGCGGCCCTCCACGACCAACTCTGGGACTGACTGGGAACACCCAGCCATGCGAAAAGCATAGTAAAAACCCAGAAAATTTATGCTACATTTACAATGAATGCATTTGGTTATTTTTCCACCCACATAAGCAGTTTTAAACGAAGGGCGAACCATTTCAGAAAATGAAAAAGAAACTTGAATTTGAAAGGATTATTTTCAGTTTCAGATCCTTTTTTTTATTTCAAAAATAATTTTATGTTTTAAATATACTTTCAGTCCCAAATTAGCTCCATACTAATAACATATGTATAAAAGCATAGTTCTGCACCTGCTGTGTAATTTGCACGATCTCTTTTCCTATCGAATAGATGTTTGTGATCAAAACCATCACCATGCAGAAGGACAAGAACACACTTTGCTGGAAAAAGATGATAAAACAAAGACAGAATTATAGTTGAACATGTTCTTAAGATTATACAGTAGATTTTCAGGTACTTTTAAGATACCTCTGTAAATGAAGTGGGAACCACAACGATGTCGAGCTCGCCTGTAGCAGTGGCATTCACAGAGGGTCGAAGAGTCACTATCAGATTTGTTAATGGCAATAGCCCAAACAGGTAGAGAAACATGTTAAGCAAGTGAGCTTTGCTCCCATAGGCAAACCTGTATAGATAAAATAATTTATTTTAGATTGAATATAATCAAAGTCTTACTTAAATTTGAAAAGTGAAATCAAACTATATTTTATCTGGTATTTACTCTGTGGATACACACCATTTCATTGCCAAATACTTTTTGCAGACTGGATGGTTGAGGAGCTCAATTCGGTTGTACTCCACCATTGCCTGCAGAAATGATTAAAAAAAATTAAAATTAAATAAAAGGATTAATACAAAAAAAAATTTCAGAACACCCCTTTTTTTCATTTTTACAAGCAAATTTGTTTTCACAAATTTACATGGAAAAATGAAAACCTCAACAAACACATCAAATCTGCTTAACTAGGTGAAGGGAAGCAGCAGTTTCCTGGTCTAAAACCAGGAAACTGCTGCTTCCCTTCACCAGACCAGGAGAGGAAAACTTACATTGACTGCAGCTAGTGGCTTAGGAGCATAGCCATTCTTGAGCAATTTTGTTGCAATAGGAGCCTGGAGCCATCTGAAATTATATTCAATCTACACCACATAGAGAATATTTTTTTATTTTGTTCACAATGATGATTAGGTTTATGTATAGACAGTGCTTGTAGATAGATTACATGGTAGTCTGGGCTGTTGTGATCATCATCAGACTCCCTCACGCAGCGGTCAAGCAGATGCTGTGGAAATCAAAGAGAAAACACTTTACATCTAAATCCAGAAATCAACCAAAGCAGATTAAGTAAAATAGTTAGAAATGGTTCATCGTGATGTGAGTTAGAATCTGGTTGTTATTTTTATATTTGTTTATTATTTTGTGAGTGATTTCACCTTGCAGCTCTCAGGGAGAAACTCAATCATGTCAAGAATGGGGCAACGCTGAGTGGATCCCGGTTCAAACATTCCAAGAGCCTCATCGCATCTGAAACAGCAAAATGCTTAATGGAGCTTCAATATTTCCATATGCTAAGAATACGAGTACAAATTAAGACCAAACACTAACTAATAATTTTAGATCAAACCTTAAAGTTTACCTCTCACTGTCAATCACAGCCTTGACCACATCCTTTCTACCATTCTGCAGAGCCTCGTGGAGGAACGAAGTGTCATTCTTATTCAACATGATCTCGGCCCCTCTGACCAGCATCATTCTGACCGCAGCCACATGTCCCGATCTTGCAGCGATATGGAGTGCAGTGTTCTTGCATGGGATAGCAAAAGACTCCTTAGTTACCAAGATATGTTACCGAGCCTTTTAACACTGCTATTATTATCAGACCATGACTATCATTTGTTGATGATTAACTTCTAAAAAACTCCTTCTAAAATGGACACCCTTAAGAGAAAGGAAATTTTTTTTAGAATAGAAATCATCATATTTACCCCATCCTCATCGGTTTTATCAAGTAACTTGGGATTTGCAGAGAGCAATATATCCATAGTTTGTGTGTATCCTTCAGAAGCAGCATGGTGAAGACAAGACCAGCCTTTGTAATCACTGTAAAATATGTTCACAGGTTTATATACCATAAATCAGCTTGTTTAACATGTCAGTATTAACAGGACTCTACTAAACACTTTTGCATGGTATGCTGTTGCTAAGGCTTTATATGCCGTCTATAAATGCTTATATCATTGGTTTGGTTTTACCTGTGAAAGAGAGCTCCTTTGCGCAACAATAGTTGTACCACCTTGGTGTGTCCATTTTTTGAAGCCAAATGCAGCGGTGTGAGGCCCCGCTCATCACCTTCATTTAGCAGACGAGAGTCTGTGATGGACTCCAGTAACCTGTGGCAGGTGTTTACACGCCCATACCTTGTATAATAAATAGATAAAGAGAGGTATTGAACAGTCAAAACACTAATATGCTCTAATGCGTCAGCCAGCTTCAAAGTAGATTTACAGAGAAATTTGAATGACTAAACCCCATACAGCATGGGGCAGAATAATGTATATGAGGTTGTTTGATCAAATTTTTTATTAATGGTGACCAAACTTCCTCTTTTTCATGGACAGGGAATCCAGCAGTGGGGGTGGGGATGGGGGGAGGCTGTTTTTCATAATCATTAAGCTTATATCGACTGCCGCTTTGCATAGAATACTACGGTACTTTGTTGCCAGATGTAATTCTCAAGAGACGGCTTGTGGGAGGGTCTAGCAAGAAGCCCACATACACACAGGGAACAGAGCAATCGGCATTGGACTCAAAATGGCAAAACGAAAGTGATGCTTCACGGATGAACTCCAAAATTTTGCACATACTGTGGCGGTTGCGACAAGTGGGAGGCTGAGTGCACCATGTGGAAAGCTGGCACATATTTTTGAGTTTCTAATCAAGGTGCAAAAACTAACAGGTGAGAGCTCCCCTGCAAAGTTGACCGAGTACTTTGTTAGACCTGGGAAAACAGAGGAGGCTCTAAAGAGGTAATTTGTTAAAGCAGTATTCTTTAATACAGAGGAGGAACATTATTTGATTTTATTCATGAATTTTAAAATTGACCTATAACTTTGTTACTGGTTGTTACAGATTGTTACAGATTGATTTAAAGCTCCATCTCAAGTGAGCACAGGTGTTAAAAGCTGTGGTGAGCGGGTGGAAGGCGAGATATACTCTCTGAACAATTTCTAAATTCCTTCCAAAAAGATCAAGCATTCATGCAAACAGTCTCTTAAATGCAAGTTTTTTTTTTTTGTTTTTTTTTTTACTGAAAGCTAAAACCAGAGTGACCATTTCAGCTTTAAAAGCCTCAGTGACTTGTAATAGTGGAAAAGCATCTTATTATAAGAGACTGTGATAAGTGTACAGAAGCAAGAATAATTGTTATTAGTTACATTTTTTGGTAAAAAAAAAAAAAATCACAAGACTATATGTTAATGATATTAACAACCCCCTGTAGCGCTTGGAAGCTCCTCAAATAAGTCAGTAGGAAAACCAATACAGGGAAAATTAGAGCCAACAAGTTCTTAAATATCTTAAAATTGACCTACTATGTCATTATTGAATATCCTTTTGCTACTTCAAATGTTTTAGAAAATGTTAAATTACCATGGGATAAGCACAATGAATGTAGTAGAGTTTTAAGGTGGGATTTCATCAAGATTTAAAGCTCATATCAGAGAATAGTTTTCTCTTGCCTGAAGTTTTAATTAAATAGTGAGTTATTGAATATGCGAGTGATTGAAAAATCAATATGAATAAGTGCCTAATGTTCATTCTTTCACATTATTGCTTTTCTTTACATTTCTGGCCAAGTGAATTCTATTCTTTTGACAGGACCTCCAGGATTTAGAAGGATACTGGTATGTTGCAGAAATCAATCCTAGATAAAAGGTTATGGGGTAGAACATTTCTCCCTGTATTAAATCATGTAGTGACATTTTTAGATTGAGCTGGAACAATTATTTATCATCTGTCTACCTTTCTTTTTAATTAGGGAGACCTTGTAAAAGTACCAGTGTTATAATTTGAGTTATCCAGAGAAGCTATCTTAGCGATTATTATTTTATTATCTTGTGACATTATTGATCTTTTAAAAAGAAAAAAAAAGTCATGCATGGATGACACTTTAAAAAACAGGAAAGAAAACTATTGTTGCTGATGAAGATTCTCAGTCATCAAGGTCATAGTCATTCGGTAAAAGTTTCGTAAAATGTCAGACATTTGAATTGAGAAAGCTTCCTGAGGGGGAAGCGAAACGTCTCCAAACCTTGGCAACCAAGTCCAGTTGATGGTTTTTTAAACTTTTACGGAAAACTACTGTTCCACCCTTTTTTTCCTGATTATTTTGTCTTCTTTTTCCTTTACTGAAGAGAGTAATTCTAAATAAAAAGAACGCAGCCATGTTACTAATAACATGTTATGGACTGGATACATCACAGAGATCAATCAAAGAACTAGACAAAGGCTTGACCCAAGGTTTATTTGGTCAAAATCTTAAGTCAACACTCTTCAATTCCAAAGAACTAAGCAACTTTGTGACCATTTCTAATAAAATGAGTGTTTTACTTACTGTGCAGCAAAGTGAAGAGCAGACTTCTTGTCTTTGGACTTGCATGCAAGGCCAAGTTGCCCTGAGAGGCCGAGCATGTTCTTCACAGAATCATGGATACCAAGTCTGCAAGCATAGTGCAGTGGTGTGCACCCCTCGTTATCCTCACAGTTCAGCAAGGCCTTCACACTGTTATGCTAAAGTCAGACACATTATATAAAGGTTTAATTAGTAGTACACAAACCTTGGTCCAGGAAATGAAGGAAAGAAAACAAACTTAATGCTGAAATTGACAAAAGTAGACCTTTCAAACTAATATTGAATTAGAATTTACAGCCCTTTCAGAGTTTCAGGCATAATCTGACTTTTTTTAGTTCTGGCTTACTTTGTCATATGAAGCAATCAAAGCTTTTCCTGCACAAGTATTGGCCATCTGGCGCTGCTTATAAGTGCTACTGCATTAAAGTTCTACCCAAAGTAAAGTGCAGAAAAATAACAGATTTCAGCCATAATTCCATCAAAAATTAGAGTACCTGCAGGTGCTATAATTTCACCTTCAGGTCATGACCTTCAGACTTCAGGTCATTTGCTCCATCTAGCATGCTTTGAGGATGGCTTCATAGATTGTTCACTAAACAATCTCTTTAAAGATCCTAGAGCACAGGTGTCAAACTGGTTCCAGAAAGGGCCGTGTGGTGGCTGGTTTTCTTTCCAACCAAGCAGTAGCACACCACACTCCATTCATCTCATCAAGGTGAGTCTAGTCTTAACCTGATGACTTGATGGGATGAATGGAGTCTGGTGTGCAACTGCTTGGGTGGAAAGAAAACCAGCAGCCACACGGCCCTTTCTGGAACCAGTTTGACACCCCTGTCCTAGAGGATCATCTTATCTATTATTTGTGCCACATGTCACAGGCCGTCATGGGTGTAATTCTAGTTTTTAAGTGTCAAGTGAGCAGAGGTGGGTAGTTACTAGCTACATACACTTACTCAGGTATGTTTACTTGAGAAGCTTTTAGATGAAAATAAACTTTTATGCAAATTCAAATCTTATGAAACTATTGTTACCTTTACTTGAGTAAAATTTCTGATTACCCTACCACCATGAGTAACGAGAGCTTTCCAGAGATCGGGTGGAAATATAATCAACAGTGTATATGCTTTTATCTATCTATTTATCTATCTATACTGTAGCAGGAAGTTCTTTGTAATTTCCTAAAATAAATGCACTACTTACTGTGAATGTTGGTTTTATAAGTTCATGTTGAAAAAAAAAAAGATTTGGAAATACTATTCTGCCTAAATTTAATATTTTTAATCATGTTATTTGTGTTTTTTAATTTCATTTTATACTTTAGAATAGCAGAATTTGCACAAAACTCTGTTTGCTTTCAAACATTAATCACATGTTGTGAGCCAACAATCACTCAGTAATTGAGTAGTTTTTTTTTTATTCTTGTGTAATTTCTTGGATGACTACTTTCTACTTTGACTTCAGTAAAATCAAGTAATGCTACTCTTACGTGATTAAAAGTTTTGGATACTTGACCCACCTTTATCAGAGAGCTGCGGTAGATTAAGACCTACTGGGGGCGAATCTGACATTGTGTATTTTTCCTGCTAAGTTATTGTTGTTGAGCAACATGGGCAGACTGCAAACAGAGCCGTGCACAAGGTAAACATGGCTTGGCGTTCTTGCACATGCACATTTGATAGCAAACAGGTAGGTTGGTCTTGTGCCTGAACAGTGAAACCAGAGGTAACAGGAGCGTTTCTTACCTACATTTTCAGGAAAATAATATAATACATTTTTATGTAATGTCATCTGATCAATGCAGTGACACTTGTGAAGTAGTTTATCGGATAAATATTTTGTATCCCTGAGCTGCATCGCTCTTGGAGAGATGTTTTAGACATGCTCTGGTTTGTCGTTTTATTGGAGCATAAATATTGCTTTAATATCAGATGCATCGAGAAGCTGTGATTAGAGCTATATATATTTATATGCATTAGTAGATGCACATGGCAGAAATGCTAAAGAGCTGTGGGGTTTACCCTTACATAAAATCCAGGTTTTATTTTGTGATAAATTCCTATTTTGAAAACTGTGTAAGCACTGTTGCTTTAGAATATTCTATAAGGTTTAACATACAGTTTTCCTTTCAGAATCCAGTTCTTCTTGTCATCTTGCCATAAACGATTAATTCACAATAGAGTTATTAACCAGCTCCCAATATTTCATCATTTTCTATTAAACTCCACACTGTTTATCTATTAAACAATTGCCACATACCTGTAAAACTTCCTCTGTGAGATTTTTCAAACCCTTAGGCTGCAGGATGGCCAGATGCAGAAAGTTACAGCCGCATTTGTCCTTCACATTCACATTTGCCCCTTAAAAGATATGAGCATATACTTACAACCACTCAAATGAAAAGTGATCAGAAATCATTAAGCATTATCTGTGTACTTCTTGTTAGGGTATGCAGCATTTTATTCTACCTTTGGACAGCAGCAGAGCTACCGTCTTCCATGCTCCACAGCTAGTTGCCAGCAATAAAGGAGTGTTTCCCTTACAGTCAATGCTGTTCTGGTCAGAACCCTAGGAAAAAAATACATATAAATCTTGTTATTTCTCGATTAATTTCCTTGTAATTACTTTTAATAAATAGTTTAGAACATTTATATGAAAAGTAATCTAGGAAGAAAACAATTTAAGCAGAACTCTTATACTTAAGTTGTTAATGTTCTTCCATGCAAAATTCAATACTATAGTGAAAATGTGGCTGTTCTCATCTCTCATTTGCTCTAGGTATGCTTACTCTACCATAGATGCCCAGGGAGTTTTCAAAATTACTTTTTTTCATAGTATTAAAAGGGTATTATGTTACTTAGAAAACAGCTTTCACTGTTCGATGATTTCTCTACATCTGGAGGCAGACATGCTTTTCATCTAAAACATACAGCTTTAATCACCACAAGTCTACATATTGAGCTGTGGGGAATAATTATGATCATTTTTTTTTTTTTTTTTTTTTTTCAAGGTTTTTTTTTTTTTTTTTTTTTAACAAATACTAAATAAATAAAAAGAATAATGATCAATTTGCTCCACTTAACTATTGTATGTTACAAACTTTTACAAACACTGTGTATCTTGTTCTATTACATTAATAATTTGTATTTTTTATGTTGGAAAGAGCAGAAACTGACCTAGTGTGTAAATGTTTGCCAATCTATCTCACAATTTCATGGCTTTAGTACTAGAAGGCTTCAGGTCAAACATCTTAACTTTTTCTAAAAAATTGGTTTACATTAAATAAACTCTGACTCGTCTTTCCACCTAGCAACATACGTCCAATAAATGCAATTAATGAGGGATTGAGGGCCGAAAAACAATCATCAGCACCTTGAACCAGGTCAGTAATAGTATGGAAATATAAAAAGTGGTTACAGATATTTTTGATAAAAAAATAATTAATAATCTAGAAGAACTCCTCCCAGGAAGACACCAAAGTGCATCTAGTACTGGAAAGAGTACAGGAACAGCTAACAAAAGGAACAGAGATTAATTACAGGAGCCCTAACCCTAAAGCAAGATGTGTCCTAAATGAATGTGTACATGTGTGTCCATGCGTGTTTGTGAATGCTTTATTTACCAAAGAAATTAGGTAATCTGCCAGCTCCGCATGATCAAATATTGTAGCCCTGGAAAAGCAAACACAGTTTCTGTGAACCAACAAACACAGCTGCAAGGGCCAAAAAAACCTTAGTCACGGTGTCCAATGTTAAAAGAGTGATTTCAATCTAATTCTGTTTCGTCAGAGTGTGACATAACAACAAGGTTTTTCTTTTTCATTTCATCTCCTGGATTGCAGTTGTTCTATTAGATGACGCACGCCAGTCATAAATTCCTGGCAGTCTGGTGGCGTTCTGCATGTGCAGCGGCTAAAGTGGATGACTTCTGCAACTACTTGACTGATGAAAAAATATTTGTTAATCCACATGTCTGTAAACCCCAAATCTGAGGACAGCAGGGAAGATAGCTGTTGCAGTAAAGAGCAGAGATTAGACATCAAACCAGCTGGCATCAAACTGTACAGTATGATCCTTTCTTTATGTGTACACTATGCTATCTCTACCAATATTAAAATGTGCAGGTTAAAATTCGTCTCCTAGCATGCATAGGCTTCACAAAGCGGTAGGTTAAAGTCCAGTCTGGGATAAATTGTGCTTGGCAGGACGCGTTATCACTGTGATTTCTCTTAGCTAAAGGAGTTTAAGTGCAATTAAACAATACAATGTTTAAATACTCATTAAAAAATTAACTGAATGGTGCTAAACTGAAAAAAATGTTTTATGTTGGAAAGATTTTTATAATTGAAAACAAAAAAGGATCATTTTCAGTGTTTACTCAACATTAGAGCCATCTTATATAAGAGAAGAGTGAAAACAACTAAGTTGGCCCAAATAGCTTCTGGTTCATTACAGATTGTTTCAAAGCTGATAAAGTTAAACTAGTTGTGAAATGAGAAACCAAAAAACAAAAAAAAAAGGTAAAAAAATGTGTTCTCTGCAAAAATTTTATTTTGTTTTTACCCGGCCGCGTATGTCATCATGTACACGTAATACAGTCGATCAGTCTATAAATCACTGAATAGCTCAGAACCAAAATACATTATGGACTACTTATCAACATATCAACCCACCAACACCCCTCAGGTCTTCTGCCTTAAGTCCACTCTGCCTACCCAGAACAATAAATGAACATGGAGAAGCAGCTTTCAGTTTGAATGCTCTACTTATTTGGAACAAATCCTAATTTCCTTTAAATCAAAGTTAAAATCCTACATTTGTTTAGATCTGTCTTGGTTCTATTTAAACCATTAACTGAAACATTCATAGATTAATTCTGCTTCTTTCTGTATTTTTACTTCTGTCTCCTTGAACCCCAGTCAGCCTCAGCAGATGGCCGCTCACACTGACCTGGTTCTGTTGGAGGTTTCTTCCTGTTAAAATGGTGTTTTTCCTCTCCACTGTCAATTGAATTGAATAAATAATTTAATTGAATTAATTCTGTAATCAAACTTTTTTTGTCTAGTCTCTATTTAGACACTGCAGTGTACTTTTCTCTGTGTTTGATTTGTCTAATGCTCTGCTCATGTACTATCTGGTCTGTAGTGATAAGTAATAAGCATAAGTGTGCAAAATAATGATTTATTATTCATAATGCATCACTTATTTAACAAAGATGAAGCCATAATATAAAACTTTGTGGGGGGAAAAAAGGCACACACAACAAGTGCACGATTGTTGTGAAACACAGACATTTTCTGAGGAGACAACAGTAAAGGCTAATTGTTGACATTCATTCTGGGTGGGATGATAGGAGAACACCTACTTGTGCAGTGGGGTCTGGCAAGCTCCATCAGTCAGGTTGATGACATCTTCTACTTGGTCCACAGTGGACAGCATCAATTTTACCACCTCTATAGCCCCCTGAGTGCAGGCCAAATGAAGCGGTGTGGAACGGTCATTCTGAAGATGAAGATGTTATTAAAAAAAACACAAAAATTATAATGTAAGCAAGCATATCTTGCACACACTACTCTTGTGAAGCATCAGAGGTGTACCTCTAAATTCCTGAAAAAAAGAGGCTGTCACACAAACTTTGATGTGAAAACCGAGACAGGCAGAAAACATAGTACTGATTGCCCCACTCAGCTCCATAGTGTAAGAGGAGGTAATCTGTATCAATTTAACTATCTAAAGCTATTACTATAACCCCTATTCAGGCCGTACCTCTGGCCGCTAGCCCAGAGCTGGACAAAACAAACAATCCTGAAAGAAAGAGACCAGACAGACATTTCCAAGTAGCATAACTGCCAGGAAAATGTTGTACAGGTGTAGGCAAATGGGCCGTAGATTAAAAAGCTAAGCAAAAAAAAAATGCAAATCCAGCAAAGCATGCAATTTACAGATGGAAGAGGACTCGGGCCATTTGCGTTCTGCTTATGACTATGTCAACCTAAGTGATAGGAAAACAACTTGGTACTAAGCAAATGAACATCTGTGTTGTGATGGATTGTTTTTGCATTTAGGGAAAGTGTAAGTGTTTGCAGACCACCGTTGACATGTTTATGATATTTGTCAGTCTCATACTTGTTGCTGGTCGATTTTGGCCCCAGTGGCAATGCAGAGACGGATGGTCTCAAAATTTCCACCACGCACAGCCAGATGGAGAGGGCTGCTTTTAGACTTGTCCAAGTAGTTGATGTGGGACACTGCATTGTGACCATTCTCTTCTCCTGCAAACAAATCAAGCACTGCTTTTTGGCCTAGTGTTTTAGATATGCTGCATACATCCTTGTGCTAACAAACTAAAACTATTAATACTGTACAGAAACTCTTTAAAAACTTATAAACGCATTGCACTTGAAGTAAACATCTTTTAACAATCCAAAACTTACAAAACAGTCTCCCCACAAGCACTGAATCACTCTGAGGCATTAGGTTCTTAAACATTTTTCCTGAAAATGCATCTTGAGGATTTCAGGGCCAAGGTGAGCTTCCCTTATCTATGAGCATAATTTCTTATGTGGCCTTGTAAGAAATGTTCATAGCTGTCAGCAGTTTGGGATTTTTTTGTTGACGGATCCTGTTTTTTTTCTCATACCAGCCTTAAGAATGACTTCCATAGCTTTCTTTGCTCCCGCGAAGGCAGCAGCATGCATGGCGAAATGACCCAGCTTGTTCTGTTTGCAGAGCAAGGCTCCATGCTTTATCTTTAAAAATATGGACAAGAAGAGGTTATGTTTTATGAGAAGTAAAGTAGTTGTAATCCTCTAGAGAGATGCAGCTCTGTTTTAATGCAAATCATACAATTGGAAACTTATTTTGGTACGTACCAGCATGTTCAAAGCCTCACAGTTATTTAGGGAGCAGGCCAGTATGAGTGGGGTGTTTCCAAGGTCTCCCTGTAGGTTGCAGTCTGTCACGCTGTAGGACAAAAGCAGCTAAAGGGAGGCAAGGATTTTTTTTTTTTAATCAGCGTCATCCAGTCTGTGACATCATTATCTGCCCTAACAATACGTCCTTGGTTCTGCACCATGCTGTGTCAGGTTATGGAGATGAGCCAAATGCTGCCTTCACCAAGACCTGTGTCATTCTGTATAGAATATGAAGTATTTTGGCTTTTCAAAAGTATGTAGGACAAAATGTCATACAAATATTTAAAACAATTTTTTTAATTAGTTAAATGTTGCATTGCTAAATTTGAGACCAAATCGCACAAGTATTCACACTTAAATTTCTTCACAGATTGACACATATTCACGCATATTTTCAAGAATATAATAACTCCATATCATCTTAGTTTTCTTTATACATTATACTGCAGTTCCTATACAATGAGTTTAGTGTTTGCAGCTTTTATATCATCACCCTCCATCTGCATGGTGGCAGAAACAAACTCTAGACCTCATCCAGTCTTATTATTTTTTTCTTTTTATCATTTTTCTGACTTAACAGTTTGGGCGTCTTAGCCAATTTCGTATTTTCTGTCCAAAAATGATCAAAATACAACTGTGTTATCTGAAGTCCTTGTTCTTATGACTTCCTAAATATGGAGGTAGGCTAAGAAAATCAGTTATAAATCAATAATTGTTGGTCTAAAAATCTGACAACTTGAAAAGAAAATAAATACATTTAATGCAAAGTGGTGCATTTTATTGAAATCTTAGGTGGTGAGAAACAGTTTTAATTTTTTGACTACGAACTGTTCGCTCTCAGATTCCTCACCCCAACCAGGTTGTTGTGCCCGAGGCTGATCGCCAGGTGTAGGGGGGAGAAGAGGGCATTGTTGAGGATGTTGGGGTTTGCTCCCAGGTCCAAAAGAGCCCTGCAGCTTTCAGCTTTGTTTTTCTCCACAGCCCAATGCAGAGGCACGTTGCCCCGGTCATCACAGCTGTTTAATTCTGGTGTGTGACACGCAAAGACATGAAGAAAAAAAAAATGTGTATGCATTTTTTTTTTTTTTTACATCCTGACCTCTTTGATATATAACAGAATGCAGAGAAAACACTTAGTCAAAGCCCCTTTAAGATAGAATTATGATAATTCATATGGAGCATGCAGCAGCACACTATGATCAATGGCTGAGTCATGCTTACCCTGTGAGTCTATGACAGAGGTGATGAATTGAATGAGAGTGACGTGGCCCCCTGCAGCAGCATGATGAAGGGGACTGGCTCCGCATTCATCTCTCTCACCGAGGACCTCTGGGCTCTTCCTCACCAGGTTTTCCAGAAGTGTCAGGTCCCCCTTCTCTGCTAACTGCACAGTATGATTCCAGCATAACATGATCAAATGTGCAGTGGGTTTATCGATCTGCTGTCAGTTCTTAAATATCTGTCTTATTTGATCAATCTGGCCTAAATAAATCATTATCAGGAAAAAAGAAGGTCTCTGTCTGTGAAAACAAGGTTGTTGTTTTTTTATTGTTTATCTTATTAGAAAAGTAAAACTTATGTTTCGTATTTGAAGTTTTTGGTTTTCTTTTTAGAAAAAGGTTTTTAAAGGTGTCCTCAAAAATGTTTTCTTAGACAGGTTTCTAGCTGATCACAGGGCAACATGGAAGTATAGAAAATAACTTTAATGCATTTCCATATTACAGACTTAAAAAGAGAAATGGCATTATGCTGCATAGCTCCTACACACCACATCATTTCCCAAAGTAATTACAAAAAAAGAAAGTGGGGAAGAAATTGAAATAGGACAAAAAATGTCATTATTTTAATAAAGCAATGTAACATAAGGCTTTGGAAATAGTGCTGTCCTCAACCTCTAAGAAGTTGTAGATGGGCCTTTGAGGAGGAACAATATAATAGAAATGCTCAAATACATCACAGTTACAGTACAGTACAAAAGAGTTTTGGTGATGACAATATGTACACTTTATATATTTGAGGAGGTATCCATATTTTTTGGCCCTAAATGAATCATAGAAAATGCTCTGCAAATTCCAGCTCAGCAAATTATTGACTTATAGATAAAAATTTTACTTTTGAAGGAGACTGCTTAAAATACAGCTCCAGGTGGACAAAAACTAATTGCACATTTATGAAAATGTTACGAATTTTTTTTTATTTTTTTTATTAACCAATAGTTCATTATTCTTTGCCTCAAATTTAACCTTGGTCTTAGTAAGGTTCTTAGACGGGAATAATAAAAGACACGTTTTTAAGAAGAAATATATATGAAAATATATACTGAAGAGCAAAAGAATAAAAATATGACCGGTTAAATGTTTGGAATTATGACTTTTCCCTTGTAGTGTATGGATTAGATAAAAAACATAACTGTACCGTTTGACATTTTGAATTTTGTTTTGATAAAGCAACAACCTAAATAACAGCCTTTAAAATGGTTCACAGTTCTTATTCTAAGTCTGTTCTAATGCACAAATGAGAGTTTCCATGAACAAACACAATGTTTTGTTTTTATGGATCTAAGAAGAGAAATAGTCTCAATATGTTTCAGAAATCTGCACTGCCCTAAGCAAGTTCCTGAACAAGTGATGGTCCTGCTGCTGAAACTAAAAAATGTATATATACAACAACACAGCAACCTTTTATTTTTTCAGTCCCCATTTAATAAATGCAGCAATCTAAATAATAGCTCTAAATCAACAGGAGGTGGCATGTAGTTAGGGCTTTTTACAACAGAGACATCAAACCATTTGTTTACTCAGTCCTCGGGGTGAGAGTAGATTGTTACTTCTTCTCTTGGAAAAACATCACAGATTCAAAGGCTATGAACCGAGGAAAAGCATGACAAATAAAAAGTAAGGTAATAGCATTGGGTCAAGGCCTCTGCAATAACTTATTGTATACTCAATACTTGGTTTGACATGATAAGCTCATGTTTTGGAATTAAAATTTCAAAAATTACATCTTGCCACTGGAAGTTAATATCCTCCCTTATGGGAGGGATAAGGAATGTGTATATGAGATTTGTTTTGGCCAAATTTAACTCAAGTCTCCAATTTTTCACCCTTGAAAGGCTATTCAAATGCAGTCTCATATATTTTAATCCAAAACAAATCATAGTTCCAGTTTTTTTAAGTTTAAGGGCAAGTCTGTAATGAGTCATTCCATGCTAGGCAGCAAGCTTTTCTGGCCCTTACAGTATGCTTCAGGTCTTATAAAGAGCCAGTTTAGTAAAGCATTGTGTCCCTTTCCCGCACTATCAGTCTCAAGCATTTATAACTGAATTTAAGAGCCTCTCGCCATTTCACGTCATCTAACCTTCTAACCATAATTTCTGTAAATGAGGGGTCCACCTCCATAATTCATAGGACAAGTTGACTTCATGAAGATTCAGTAAAACACATGGGTAAACTGTTATTAAGCATGGGAGTTAAATTTTTAATTCATTACAAGGTAGCAATAAGGTTCTGGGCTTGAACCCTGGCCTGGGGTCTTCTGAAAATATTGACTTCTTGCCACAGTCCAAAAAACATGACAGTCAGTTTAGTTAGTTACTTTAATGTCATCTTTGGTATGCCATGTGATGGCTTGGTTTCTCCTATGTGTCACTTTGAGTGACTGACAACTTGTCTAGTTAAACCTGCCTTTAAACCAATAACCACTAAGTTTAGACACCAATCTGAGTATATATATATTTTTTAAAAACTTATATTTGATATTTGAGTTAAGTTAATAATTTTTAATTACCCAAACTCTCTTTAGTACATAGCTCAGTTTAGGAGACATGTTATTATCATAAAGCTACAGCAGTTATGACCAGCATTTTCAAGAAAGCCCAAGGTCCATAGACATCCTAAGTTATTACATAAACACAATTAAATTTATCCATCTCTGTCAGAGCTGAGCCAGTAAATTAGAGTAAATGTTGATCGATGCTAATAAATGAAACAATTAGCACAGCTGTAATAATTTCATTAAACAGCCGTGTACAATCCATCAATTTCTCTCTTTTTTTTTTTTTTACCAGAACTAGAACCAAACATGGAGAAGCAGCATTTAGTTCCTAAGCTCCGCTTATCTGGAACAAACTACCAGAAAACTGTAAGGGTGCTGAAAGCCTGAGCTCTTTTAAATCAAAATTAAAAACCCATTTGTTTAGAACTGCCGTTAACTGGTTAAGTTAAACTGTTAACTGAGGTATTATTTTTATTTAAGGTTGTGTTCCAACCGTTTTATTTTCTTGTCTACCTGCTTTTATCATGTTTTTTACTTGCTGTTATTTTGCTTTTTTTGTGGTCCAAATGTTTTATTTGTTTTGCAAATATTTTTGCTTTTAATATGCTTTTATTTTATTTTCTAATTCATGTAAAGCACTTTGAATCACCAATGTACTGAATTTTGTTACAAAAATAAAATTGTCTTGCCTTGCCTTACAGTGCCTAAAATGAAAACAAAAATACAATGAAATTAGGATGTTGATGACAGTCGAGTTCCTGACATTGAGAAGTCTTGAGTATTTATAGCATAAGTTTACCTATAGCTTTTTTTTGTTAAATTAGTGCAACTCAAGTCCAAGTCACCATCTAAAGTTTATGTTTTGGAGATAAAAGAGTGTAGAGTTTTTCTTTGGTTTTTTTCATTATTATTGATTATTCTTACCTCGACTGCATTTAGACTCGCCAGGGCTGAATCTTCATCCTCTATGACATAAGTGTAACAGCTGGTCTGGCGCACCACATCTCTGCTGAAGTTCATCACTTTGCTGAAGAGCCAGTAAATCACCAATGGGGAGAATAATAACATCTCTTTATTTATATGATTCAAACATTCAGTATATATAAACCAGCAAAATTACATTGAAAACAAATAAACTATTGGCTCTGTAAAGAGTGCAAAAACCCTGCTAAACATGCTGAAGAATACTGTCTCTCTCTGATGGTGTGCAGATTATTCATTCAGTCATAAGATTATGTTGCCTAAAGGGGAAATGTGCACAGATTACTTTGTCTTTACCCAGTAGGACATTCAGATCCACAGAGTATTTGGGGTATGAAGCCTTTCAGTGGTAGAAAATGATGGCGTCCTTCAAAGCTTGCTTGCAGTTTGTTTGAGTTTTTCCCATGTGGCCTACAGGGTGATCCTGGGTGAACAAAGTTGAAAGAGACCTTATCATGCAGTGAATAAAAATTAATGGGAATACCCTTGGAATGTTACTGAGGCATTGGTTTCAGAAACAACTGCTGTTTCTTGCAAGTAAATAGATGTTAAAAATGTATTCTTAATCTGTCTGGGAAAGTGTTTTGTCAAAATATTTTGTTTTTGCTGCCCACCTGATCCAAAAACACATTTCGACACAGTAGGTGACAACTCACAGCAAACATTTAAGCAATCTAACATGCACCAGTGGCCCTGAACATTAACTCTAACAAGGACTTTTCCATTAGAGTTGGCAGAATAGTCAGTCTAGATTAAAGTTTGGTAATTAACTGTAGGCTCAGTGAGCTGTGGTCACCAAAGCCATCAGATTGATTCCCCTCTTCTAAGGTATCACTGCATTCCAGTAATTGGTTGCTCTGGCCAATAAAAAAAAATAAATACATAAATAAAAAAATCCACATTGTTTATGCAATAATATGACTGAGAATATATATATACAAATATTTTCTCACGCTATTTTCCACTGTAACATTTTTATCTGTTTCATTCAGAGTTTGTTTTAATCAATAATATACTTTAGCAATAGCTTAGTGCTATATACTGTATGTATATGCTATTTAACATTGCCCTCAAGCATTAACCGCAAATATACAGTAAGAGCACAGCACTAACTGATGACATGGAATCAGTTCCACTTCTAAACCATGTTTGTTTGCACATCTTCCACGCCACCGAGGCAACTTTGCAAAACTCAACAGAACCTACTGTATAATTTGATCTTTTGTAATATGGTGAATTTGATTAGGAGAAAGAGAATGTGATCACGCCCATCATTTCCGAGCAGCTGCGGTAAATATGTGCCATTGGTTTCTGCATTTAGCCTGTCACACATTAAAGGAGCCAAGTCTCCAGGAAGTGCACTAATAAGCACTGGTTGAGTAATTTCTCAAACAAAACAAAAACATAAATTACCACTTTAGCTGCTTTACATATACAAAGATTTGACTGTGATGTCTCATGTTCTAACATTAGGATTCAGGAGTATAATAGCTTTGAAACCTACTAGTCTTATTCAAGTTAGAAAACACATTTTGTATCCTTATACCTTTAGTTCAAACTGCATTTTGCTTTTTTTGTAAGACTTTTTAATTGACTCACTGTCTTTGGTTGTTGTTAAATAACATCTTTTATTGTTAAAATTATCAAGCTTTCTTCTTATCTCTATGTGTTTTCAGGGGATGCCGAAGATCTACATGCCATTGATCTTAAATTAGACATAATAAGGGGAATGCAGTTATAATTTTACATTCCAAAATATAATTCCTAAATAATAGCAGATTTTATAACTTGAAAATTGAACATTATTTAATTGGATGATATTAAAATGTTAGGAATAAAATAAATAATTACAAATCATAAACTCTAATAATCTCAATTATCTAAATTATTTTGAAACACAAGTTATACAAGGGAATAAATGATCGTAAACTGTAACAAATGGAGAACAGATTAGGAATATTTGTTTAATAAGACAACATTATTACTTTACAATTAAAAATTAGCATAGTAACTATCGTTACTCGAATCATTACCAAAAAACAGACTTTTACTTTAAATATTATAGCCAAAAAACTTATTAAATATATTCAACCACACCTTAACTATTAGTAAAACATAATCATCTTCAAAACTCACAGAGGAAAGGATAAGAGACACCCATGGAAGCAGGAGATACTTACTACACATGCGAGATGCTGCTGTTGAGCTGGGAAATCTGGATGCTCTCTCTTCACCACCACAAAAAGGCTTTAAATAGTGTGGGAAGGAAGCCTTTTTCATGTCTGTCGCCTAATGCAGGCAATATTCTGCCCCCCTGTGACCAAATCGCTCACATGATGTTTTCAAAGTCAGGGAGAGGTGTAACCTGAGAGGACACTTAACTGGCAGCATTGCAGTAAGATACTGAACATGATACATTTTATTTCTTTATATTTGTTTTAATTAATTAATTTCTGAAAAGTGGATGCCGGCTTAGTCATTGGTTTCCTGTATTAGACTAAATTACTTCAGAAAGTTTTATCTCATCTGATTACAATATCACAAGCAAATGTTTCAACATTTGTCAATACCTTTCAACAGCATTTTAGTTTACGTAACTAGAGAGACATTTTAAATGATCTGAAGTTGGGGCTAATTCTTTGCCTGCAAAGTACTCAGAATCCCAGTATTATGAGGTGACAGTGGTGTAGGTTGCTAGAGTTTGAGCTGAAAAAAATTTGGATAACCATTTACTTAGGAAAAGCTAGGTAAATTTTTCCACTTAGAAACTCTTTTAAATTTTTACTCAATAAAATCTAATTGTATTTTACTTACTAAGAAGAGCAGATTTAACAAACAAACAAGTAAAAGTTTCTCTTATCCACAAATTATGTATTTTTGTTTCACTAATAAATTTTACCCAACAAATCTAAATTCCAACTGTATGCAATTTTCATTATTATTTTAATATATGCAACTCATTCAAATAAACTCAATAAATTGCAGAGTAATCTGATCGGATTTAGACAGTTACTGTGCAGTTGTTGAATAGGACAAACTAGTAAATATCCATGAATCCATCTTATCCGTTTTATTCAGTCAGGGTCACAATGGGGCGGGTGCCACTCTGTAGCAGTCTGGGTAAGAGGTGAGGTACACCCTGGACAGGTGGCCAGACAGTCGCAGTGCAACACAGAGAGGCATGTTCTTGGAATGTAGGAGGAAATTGGAATACCCAGCGAGAAACCATGCATGCATGGGGAGAACATGCAAACTACTTGGAGAGATCCTGGACCAAGGTGTGAATCCAGAACTTTTTTTGCTACAAAGCAGCAATGCTGCAAACTGTGCTACCACGCAGTCAGCAAGCAAACAATATTTTCTATTTCTGATCTTAACATGGTCAGATGAGGAAAAAGCAAAAAGTTTACTTCTAATATCCAATTATACATTACTTGCATCTGTTAAGTTTGGAACTTAATTAAATTTTTAATACTATTAGGTAATATGAATTAAATACATTTGTAATTTTATGGATACATATTTAGACATTAATTCTAAGCAATACATTAAATTAAAAAGTGTTATTTTGAAGTATACATACTGATAATACATTGCAATTTGTTGAAAATTTTAAATAAAAACCGAGGTAATATTTTCAGGACCAAAACGTCCCTTTTTTCAGCGCCTGTTAAAACTGCAACCTCTTATTGTCTCAGTTGTGTCCTTGAGCAAGGCACTTCACTTGCGCTGTTTACTGATGGTGTTCAGTGGGTTCAGTAGAGTCTCTGTACTGCAGTGTGACTACAGTGTAGCTTCCCATGTGAGTGTAGTGTGAAGGGATTAAGGGTCCTTGGACTTTGAATTAAGTGAAAAACAGATATTGCCAATTTAAATAGGGAGTTTTTTGTGATGCAATAATCATTTAAAAATTCATTTGTATAATATGGGTCACCTGTCATGTAAAGATCAACTGAACCAAAAAAAATCTGCATTAAAAAGTACATTAACCTAAATGTACAGGTTTGCAACCTCTTTAACTATAACATTGCTAAAACACAATGTTAAATGAGTAGATGTGTGTCTGTCTTGATTTGGTAAAACAGCATCTATCCATTTGCCATGCAGATTTCCTTTTATATTTAGCTAAGGAGCTTTGCTAAGATATCCATAGCTTTCATTTTTGTCTCATGAAGCCACTCCTATATGGATTTGGTTAGACTCTTGGGTTTACTGTGCAGCAAAAGGAAAAAAAAAAAACATCCATCTTCAAACAAACTGAAGGTTTAGGGGCGAAATAAAAGAGTTCTGCCTCATATTCCTAGCCCTTACCCTTGATATATGCATTTTGTAGCAAGGTTGTTCTTTCTTATAGAGCACAAATTGGTCTTTCTGGAAAACTGTTTAATTTCCATTAGTGTTGATGCCTGCTTCTTACAACTTTACTGGACAGTTTATGTGTTGCATTCTATTATTTTGGATTAATATATGTGTATGTGATGTTACAGTTGTTAATTATAGATCGCATCCCATTATGTGCAATGGTGTACAGACAATGCCCTGAAACTTTTCAAAAACTTTTACTGATAACTTGGGGGGAAAAAATAAACTCTTGCAGTTCTCTCAGTAAACCATTGCTTTATCTAAAGGACGTACATTTTAAATAGTCAGAATAATCTTATAAGGACAGCTAAACTTTATTTAAGCTTTATTCAGCATTCATTATCACTGATGACCCAAAGATCAGATGCTTTGATCTTCCTCTATTGTGCCGTTTTTTCTGCTATATTAAGAAGGATAAACGTGTGGAAATAATGAAAAAATTTATTTTGTTTTCATATTTTTAGATCACAAACAAGGGCTTTTGCTTCTGTACTTGACTTCCAACATCCTGCAGTATTTATTTAGTTCTTTTTGATTTTTTATGCTTAAGCCTTTTTTGATGCTGTTTTTTTACTCTTGACATGTTACAATAAAGTCAAGCTCTAAGTCCTCCTTGTTGATGGGGAGGATTAGGGAATATTGCTCAGGGAACCTTTATCAGACAGGATTATCAGATAAGGTATATCATTAACCAAGGATTATACAAGCATTTCTGCCATGGGAATAAGTATCTCTGTGCAGTTCTGTTTCAGACTGTACAGAATGTGTGTACATAAAGGTTGCCCTGCAGATGGCAAGGTATTTTAGTACTTTTTATACTGTATAAAATCTGCAAGTAGCAATTCTTGGTGCAGTAAAACATCTGAAGGTTAACTCTTCCTTTGGATAAAAAAATGCAATGCTTTCTTAATGAAACTTTCATCAATATTTTGTTCCAAAACTGCAAAACAACATCACTAGTTTTAACCCATTTCTGCACATTGATCACCCAAATGAACAACTGTTTAAAAGTTATTCATTGGTCTAGCACATGCCCATGTTGATGGTTGTGTTCATGTATTCTGTAAACATTTTTATCTGATGTAAATTCCACTAAGGATATAACAATCCAGTCTGTTACCTCACACATTTTTAAAAAAATGTGTGAGGTAACAGAAAAAAAAGAACAAGCATAGAGGGAAAAACTGCAGTATAGGGGGTAGGAAAGTACAGGGTGGGTGCAAGAGTGTAAGATTCAAGATTTTTATAAAGACAGAAAGGGACACCCCTGTTTTGGTAGTGCTCAGTAGGTCATGCATGATGATAGTCTGAATTGTCTACAAGGTGGTACATATGGGCATTGCTAGTCAACAATCTTTGAAAACTGCAGGGACTGAACATTAACATTAATAATGTAATCGTGAGAGCATTGGGAAATATTGCCTTAAGCACTTTGTGTGTTAACATTAGTGACATGAAATGAAAATTCAACAAACAGAGACATGTGAGTTCATTTAGACCGACTGAGGACTTCTGCGGAAAGAGGTTTTAACAGCACCACAAGGTGGACCAGCTGAGGGAACACTCCAGCAGCGTGTGCTGTGGTGAGTTGGGTTATGTACTGTAGATGCTAAGGGTAAACCTGCAAATAGGCCACGCTGGCTTATGTGCAATTTCCTCTAACTCACTTAAAAAAATTAATTAGTATTATTTACAAAGCTTCTGCTTCACAAAAAAGAACATTGATTTTGGTTTTAATTTAATTTTAAAAAGGAGATGTATACTACCAGGGCTTTATAATGGAACACTCGGTAGCACTGCTGCATGGTGGAAGAAGGTGCCGGGCTCGATTCCGACTATCTGCATGGATTTTGAATGTTCTCCCCGTCCATGCCTGGGTTCTCTCCAGGTACTCCGGCTTCCTCCTACAGTGCATGAACATAACTATTAGGCTAATTTGCTTCTCCAAATTGAGTGTGATTGTGCGTGAATAGTTTTTTGTTCTGTCTGTCTCTGTGTTGCCCTGCAATAGACTGGCAGCATGTCCAGGGCATACCCCGCCTCTTGCCCGTAGACAACTGGAGATACAGTAGGCACCAGCACCCCTCACAACCCCAGCTGGGATAAGAATGACGGAAAATGGATGGATGGATGTCTGAAAGAATTTGATTTTAGAAACAAGGCCAAAACTATTAATTTGGCTGTAATGGGCGATCAAAACCACTTTGTAAATGCAATCTTTAAAAAAAAAACTTGGACACCTCCTCTTATTGTATGTGCTGTGATGTTGAATGCTTTTTTATCTGCACAAGCAATTTATTGCTCCTTATTAAGAATCTTTGAAAATCAGGCCTATATCAGAAAACTCCTTTTAGAGGAATAATTAAAATTTAATTTTCCAAATGAATAAATTTTGTATATACTATAAAAATTTATTAAAAATAGTAGGGTTGACATTATTGAAACCTGAGAGGGTTGACTCTGATTGGCACAATGATCTAATACAGTATTTGGACACAATAACTAGAGTACAAAGGGTTTTGGACAAATAAGAATAAGAAGTCTTGGCAAAAGATTTGAGTTTAGTCTGGTATCCACTCAGGGCACAAAGATACAACTTTTTCATGTCTGATAATATACTAGTATTTCAGATATTATATATATATATAGATAATGTTATTGATATAGACACATTGTTTAATTGCTGCCTTTCCAGTTAACTGTAAACTACTTGTGTCAGATACAAAATATAAAATAGAGAAGTTAACAGCACTGCAATGACTTAACTGGAGGAAGGCCACCAACTGAAATTCCAATAACCTCTTTAAATCGGGGTCACTTGCGATATTGTTTCAGCTCGTGGCAAAAAGAGTCTTTCAGTGCCACCAACAAGAGTTTTATGCTTTCCTGACTTTACCTCTAATGCCACCTTGTGGCATTTTTCAGTGAGCCGACCAATAATTATCTACCCAATTATCTATGTCAAAAAATTTGTTTCAACTTTTCTAGCATCTTTTCCTGCCTTTTATCCAGAGTCTAGCAGAGAAAATTAGTATTTGACATGAAGGTCTCTTAAACTTAAGTAAAAAAAGTCATGTCTTATGATGTCAATTAACTTTAACATTACAGATGTAATTTTACCTAAAAGAGTGATATTTGTAACTTGAAACAAATAAGATTCCATTATCGGATCTATGATACATAGAGAATGCTGGTTTCATTCACCACTAAAGATGGTTATAGATGCTGGTAATCCAAGCCTCCAGTTTATTTTTATAATGGTTTTGAATTATTCAGAATTAAAACAACATAAACATTCTCCTTTGTAATGAGATGAAAACAGTGGGGTCTGAATTATAGCAAACGTATAAAGTATAATGAAAGTAAATTAATTATAAATCCTGAACATTTTAATTATCTTTGAGGTTTATTCTGCAGCAATATAACAATGAACAAGCCAACATAATAAATGTGACCATATATAAGTCATACATCCTTATTTCTACCTCACCAGAGGTTTTATGGCACAAAACCAATATTTGTCCAGTTATTGTACAAGTTTTCAGAGCACTGTGTGAGCAACAGCCACGTGTCTGGAGTCAGCATGACGAAGCATTTTAACTATTATTTCTTCTGCCAAGCACTGTGAATTGCTGCCAGGGCCAGGTTGCATTTGCTAAACAAACATTTGCCAGGACAATATGGTAGTGTTTGTTCTGGAAGTTTGCACTTGATTGTAAATTAAGGTTAAAAGAAATGGAGAGGAGATGAGGAAAAATTGGCGATGAGAAAATGAATGAGCATTTTATTTTAGGGTTTACTTTACTAATGTGCCCATTTGTCTAATGACTATGTGATGATAATATATTTCTAAATTGCATGTCAATCAGAAGAATGCCATGTACAATTATCTATCTGATTAAGCCGTCTAGATCCTGTCGAACATTGTATTTGGTAACAAATCTGCTGTACCACTAGAATACCCAAAAAGGGAGTACAATGACAGGTATGTGCTGATGACATATGTTATACATAAAAATGAAAATAACTGATAAGTAATTGTTTTAAAATAAGTAAAATTATGCATCATATTTTGGGGGTTTTTTTCAGGAGAAAAAGACAAAGATTACCAAATTTTGGTTGCATGGGTTGCACAGTTCTCCATCCACTACACTTGCTACCAGTCAGTCAGCTGATACTAATAAGAATTCCCCTGAATACATTTATTGATAGCAGTTAGTTTACGTTTTTTTTTTTTTTAACAGGTACAGAACAGAGGAAAAAAATGAAGTACTTTTGTTCTTTTATTTAAAACTTTGTCAGGTTGCGTGAAGGTTTTTAGAGGAGACTCAGAGGCTGAAGATGAGATAGTTTCTTGCAGATTTAATAAAAAAAAAAATGTAAAAAAAAATGTGAAATCCAAAGTCCATAACTGATCAATAAGCAAAACTCAAAAACCCAAAAAGCTATGAGAAACAAAGTTGGCATAAACCCAAAAAAAGGACGAGGATCCAACAAAGAGTAACTGAACAGGAGGTAGGACACGAACACAATGGAAGGACTAATTAGCTGATAGGGAGCAGGTGTAGACAGAAGTAACTCGAAGGATCAAAGGGAAAGAAGACTGGTACAAGGGGGCAACAGAGAGTAACTTAAAAATAAAACACTGCTTAAATATAACACAAAATGGAAAATAAACTAATGATCAAGAAAACACAGACTAACATAAATTAAAGTGTAACTGAAAACTTAAAAAGAAATCTAAACAGAATTCCACAGAGGGCACAATCATGACCACATTGTTTTTTTTTAAGACAAATATTATTAACTAAATTCAATGATTGTAACATCTGTAAAATAAACCCCACTGCAGGCTTGACAACAAAGCAGCTAATCCAGCTAATTATCGAGCTAAATTGAGCTTGTTTGCCACTCTTAATGTACTTTACAAAGGTAAGTAAGGACAAATGAATTAGGGTAAGTCAAATAGGTTTACTTTAAAAAATTTTTTATTTGTGTTAATTGCCATCAGACTCACTTACATACATTATCTCTGTGCAATAGTATGTAAAAATAAAATAAACTGTAAAGAAACATTTTCAGTAAGAAAATCTTATAGATATAATGCTGAATCTATAAGTATTATGCCATACTATAACAGTTGATTATTTTTTACTGGATTCTAAGATTAATGAATTAAAGTAGTTAGTGCATGTAAATCCTGTGCCTGGCCCAGAGGTGTTCATATTTTATATACTTCCCATTGCAGGTATTATTCATTTCCGTAGCCATATCCCTAATCATATTTTTGTTGAGATACATCTCTTCTAAAGCCTACTACCTCAAAAATACCATCTAGCTTTATCCACTGATTTACTCTGATAAAGGAATTGCTGTCTGATGGTTTTCTTTAACTAAATCAGGCAACAAAGAAACAAGGATCACAGGTCTTACCGGAAACATACTCCCAAATGAGCTAAATTATTGTCTCTTTCTAATCTAATATTAAGTCATGTTTTTGTTTGACACAAGGTATAATTTTTAACCTTCAACCTTTCTCAATGTAAGCTCATAAAAAATTGTCACTGTCTTTCTTGCAGAAATTCATGCTTTCAAACATTTATGAAAAATAATAAGTTCCAGTGTCTAGGCTCACAAAAAGGGCTGAGAACAACAATATGCATAGGGCTTTAATTCATGGCTGGCGGTCAGACGTTTCCTAAAAGCTAAATGTGAATATTTTGGGTATGTGGAGGTATGGGGTGCACAGGTGTTCAATCATTTATAAATGAAGTTGTCTCTAATGGGGAAAAAGCAGCGAGCCAGGTGCCAGGATAGCTTTTCACACCTTATATGTTCCCTTATGAAAAGCCACTCGGCATATTGTACTTCTATTTGATTCATCATTAAATTTCAATGAAAGAAAGAATTCACCCTTAAAATCAAACTTTTTTTAACAGTGACTCTTTCCTTATAGAGATTTTCTGCTTGCACTGCTGAGCTCAACAGACAACATAAATAGCTTTCAAACAGGGATGCAAATTAGAATATAAATGTATTTGCAAAGGGAATCTCTTTAGTCATACTGAGGATTAAATTCCCTCTAAGCACATAATTAAGAGCTCAAACCAAGCTTTTCAGGCGCTTCTCAGCTACTTGGATATGCCAACATTTCTGTATAGATTTTCGAGGGGAAAAAAATGTTCAGTGCAAAACTTAGAACCAAATTTAAAGGCTAACATATAAGGTTTGAAAATAGAGCAAATAAAATAAACAGTAATAGGATGAGAATGTAAACGTATGTGTATGTAAGAGCCGTTTTTATATGGAGAGAAAAAGGAATAAAAAAGGTCAGACTGTCAGGGGGTAAAGCAAATCCATTATTTGTTTTTCAGCAGAATAGCTGACTAAGCAATCACAGCATTTTTTTTATTGTTTTCATCAGAGAGACACCCTTGTGGAAAAAAAAATCTATATGGCAGCTGTTTTTTTTTTTTTCTTTCTTTCTTTCTTTTTTGGCAAAAGATCTTCATATTTCTACCCTAAAGGTAAAGGTCTTAACAATTTCTGTCCAGGATATGGAGGGTCTACAGAGATGTTAGATGGCTCTATCCTTACCTCAGGGCTGTACTGTATAGTACAATGGATGATGATTCCCTCTTTAGAACTAATTGTTTGTTGCAGACCTGATTCTATTACCAAGACAAACAGCATGGTGATGTGTACAAAAACACTGAACACTTTAGAAGTCGACTAGCAGCTCATCTTGATAGTTATACTTCTTGAGGTAAAGTCCATTTAGATGTTTTTTGCATACCTGTCTCAGTTGGGATGTTTTGTGTATGAGAGTTTGGTATGAATTTGTATTCACTTACACCTTAATAAAATTCAGTCCACCAATCATTAGAATATGTCCTTTAATGTTAAAAAGTGATTACTTCTTTGAAATTAGTTTCAGTATAAATACAGCTGTTCTCTGACGGCCTCAGACAACAACTAGATAATATTATTGAACACATAGAATCATAAAGACTCAGAAATCCTCCAGACAAATCAAGGAAAATGTCATGGAGACTTCTAAATAAGTGCTGGATTATATAATCATTCAAGCTTTGGGCATCTCACACTGCACTGTTTCATGACAAGACATGGCTCTCCTCCTAAACTGAGTGGTCAAGAAGAGCATTAAAAAGAGAGGAAAGCAAGATGGCAATTGATTGAATTTAAAAACCACTTTTTTATTTATTCCCACCACTAACAGCACTTTAAACAGCCATACACATATTCATAAATCAGCTGGTTGGCAACGTAGGGTTAAGTGCCCCACACAAGGACATGTTGAAATATGAGAAGGCTAAAATCTAACCAATAACTTTCAAATTGCAAAACAACAATTTACCTATTAAAACCAAAAAAGACCTTCATGATAACTGGAGGAACAAGAGAGACCCAAACCTCAGGACTGTCAACATCTCAGACCATAGATGAAAAAGTCTTAGTTTAGAGGGCAATAACATTGCTAATCACCCAGAACACATCATGTCCTTATATCTATGGATCAGCATGCACTTTGTTAGGAAAAAAGAGCTGGTCACAACTGGTGAGTACATGGGGAAAAAATTCAGCTTCTAGAAGGACAAAATATTTTCAAAATACAATTAGAATCACACCAGACTTTGCAAAGGAATACAGAAAACATTTCAGTCTCTAGGGGTGTGAAAAATACTTCTCTAGACTTCCAAATGTAAATACATGGGTATTTACTATTAGAGGCTGAATAGAAATGTGTCTTAAGATTTTTTTAAATATTTTTGAAAAGCATTTTTACTTCTTAGCCTCTATAGTGATGCTCAAAGGCTGGTTACAGAAAGGGGCCGTGTGGCTGCAGGTTTTCTTTCCAACCAAGCAACAGCACACCAGACTCCTGTCATCTCATCAAGTCATCATGTTCAGACTGCACTCCCTTGATGAGATGACTGGAGTCTGGTGTGCTATTGCTTGGTTGGAAAGAAAACCTGCAGCCACACGGCCCTTTCTGGAACCACTTTGACACCCCTGCTCTAAGGGGTATTTCTTTATAACACAAACACTTCTACATCTGGAAAAATAGAATCTGTAAGACAGAAAGATATGACGGCTAAGGGATTATTTAAACTAAAACATGCAACTGCATGTTTTAGTTTATATTGCATCAAATATAAAAAAAGTATTGCTAAAGACTGAGTGAACATCAATATTACAGCCAGTCTTTGGTGGATGAGAGTAGTATGGCAAGGATTGTCAGATTGCAAATCTACCAAAGGCCTGAGGTGTGTACATAGCAGACAACAAAGCAAAGAACCAATAGGAACAGAACGAGCAATGAGAACATACCTGGGCAAGCAAGAGAAAAACACCAATAAGGTGCAAAGATCAGGACAGAGAGGAAATTCGACAGAAAAAAAAAAAAAAAAAAAAAAAAAAAACTGAATGAAACATGGTAAAGGGATTACAGCTGATAAAAAAAAACTGTCAAAATGAGTTTTCATCAAAATTTTCTTCGCTTTTCTCTATTTTCTATTTGTTGTTGTTGTTGTTGCTGTTTGGAATACAGCTGAGGTAAGCTCAACTGCATTATCTGGAGACCACTGTGGGCATTAAGCCTGCTGGCACCCCCCATGAGGTCTAAATCCTTCATCCTAGACTCTGTTATGACCTGTGTGGATTCACACAGCTCAAATTGAAAAAAAAAAATTAAAAAATAAAAAAAACAATCATAAGCTACACAGACTGCTACCACTGCTTGTCAGAGACAGGATAATTTTTATTCCATCCCAGCTAGACCATCTGTTTAGTTTGTAAGGCTGTGCCCCTGCGCCCTAGGGAATGCCATGTGCCCCACAGTTTTGTAAACAGCAGTGTTTTAAATTTTAGATTTGTACGTTTTTTTTTTTTTTTTGCTTTGGCTTTTTATTCTTGGAAGATTAAGGAAAAGGATGTTTTTACTCATAATGGCTGTAACAGTTGACTCATCTGCCTTTATAGCAAAATATATATATTAGATCACAAACAAAAAAGGAGAAGAGAGTTGTAGTACATCCTTTGACACACCTGAACCAATTTGGTGGGACTTATGGGAGTGACTGTTGAATATCAGTTTTAGTGATCCGTTGATGTATGATTGGCCGAATTTAGGTGTACAGGTGGACATATAACTAACTGGACTGCAAAAGATTCTTTTTTTTTTTTTAAACACATATTTTAAGACAATAGAAAATAGAAATTAATTATTAAAATAGAAATTTTCTAAATTTTGGGACAATATTGCCTGATAAAGAGTACATTTATATAAACGTTTAAGCCAGAATGATTTGACATCTAAATGTGATTTCCCTACGACTTTAAGGAACCCTGCTCTAGAGCCTTCCAGCTGACAATGGACAGCCATCATGGGCCCACCAATTGGCATTTGAGGCTTAGAAGCTTATAGGTTTTTGCCAAGGCCGACTGTTAAGGGGTTAATGGGGGAAAACGTGCATAGATTTTGGGTTATACCTTCTACTAATAAGTGGGGGTTTTTTTGACAGAAACAAAAACATTCTCACAATGTTTCTTGCATTAAACTAAAGACAAATGTATTCTCGTATTGCACTTTAAAAATTGCCAATGCTTGAGAAGAAAGCCGCTGTTTTACATGGACACAATGGTGGATTTGTTTATTTATTCAGCGACATTACAGGAAAGGTTATGAACACAAATTATTACCATGTTGTTCAGATTGCTATTTGTCCAAAAAAAGCTTTAACATTTATAGGCCTATATCTTTTTTTCTTAACTTTACAATAATGTAATACTTTATCTTAGTCTATCACATAAAAATGAAAAACATTGAACTGGGTTGTTGTTACTTGACAAATTGTGGAAAACTTCAATGTCTATCAATATTATGACCAAGCAGTTTAAATGCTATATTTGAGTGAAGTAATTGCACATAACAGAGACATTCAGACAAGAAAAGGTCAAACATTTAAGTTGACAAGCTCAAGTAAAAGTTAGAATTTAACTGGCTGTTAAAGTTCTCTTGAACTTGATGTCGCTTCTCCTCCTCCGGGCTGAAAAATTGTTATTCATTCTCCTTTACTCTGATATTTCAAGTGCATGGTGCATATTTGTAAGCCGATCATGAGTCATGGTTAGTTCCACTTCCTTGATCCAAACAAAGCTTGTTAACTCTGACTCTTACTGAACACTCAGTCATGAGCAGAGTTGACCATCACTGCAGCGTGACCCCAGCCATGCACATAATTCATTTATAACGACTGACATTTGAGCACAGCAAAGATTTTTTTTTTTATTAATACTGTAAAAAAACTAGAAGAAACTGATTTGATATCCAAGTTTGAATGATAGTAATGGTAGGGAATGTCTGGCAGGAAGAAAGAGAGAAAGAGATTAAGTTAGGATTCTCAATACAGAGAAAAGTAAAACACTGCAGCCCACTCACCGCTCCAGGGTGCCCTGTTTGTTCTCCCTTATTTTTGTGATTGTTGATAGAAAAAAATCATAGACTGACAGCAATTGTGGATAATGAACTCACTTTGCACCGCAGCAACTAGGACTTTAAGGTCAGTGGACAGGTCAAGGCAACTACTCTTCAAATTGAGATAATGGCATTGCTGTCTTCACTCAGTGAAGTGCTTTCTGCAGGGAAATGAGAGAGGCTAGGAGCTTCACGCTGCTGGGTAATAAAGGTCCTCTGACAGTTTAAAGTGGCTGTCTTAAACATCCAAAAGTGCATGCTTGGCTATGGAGTCATTTAAGGGAGATTATAACTTGTGCAATTAAGCTCTGGTAAGTAGAATTATATTAAAAAACACCTGTCAGTGTTGAGACATTGGTTATTAAAATAAGTCAGAGCATACAGCTAATGAACATGACACCACCTTGTGGCAACAACACAGATTTCTGAGGAGGAGACAAACTGCAAAAGCTGACTGTGTTCACAAACACAACACTGAGGCCAGCAGGCTGTTCAATTTTTAATTAGAGGAGAAAGAGTTTATCTGAAAAATGCTTTAATATGCCTTTGGAGCACCATGTCTTGAAAACCCTCACGAATTCTAATTTTTTTTCCAACCCTGGGGGCATAATTTTTCAATTTTGTTCCCTTAGAGCAGAGTATCAAGGACATTAGCTGTGATTTTGTGGGGTTTTTTTCTACTCTTATAAAGAAAAACAACATTAAAACTCCCTGTTTCTCACATCCTCACGCCCAAATGACACGTGATGAATTCTGATATGATGGAAAATCTTCAATCCATGCACGTAACTCAGTCAGCTGATGTACTGTAAGGAAAAGCAGGAAGGAGGAAGAGGAGAGGAGAGAAGGAGTGAAACACAGATACAGCAGTGGATTTATGACTTCTTGTATAGAGCATAGTGCTGAAACAGACTCATAAATGTTTTTGATGGGGCGGAAATAAATTACTCCCAACTTGTCGGCTCAGCGAACAATAAATAATGCTAAAAAAATGTAATTATTTCAATGCTTCATATTATTTCAGAGATATTTATATGAGCTTATATATATGTATATGTAGGCTCATATAAAGCTTACATGTCCCTTTCAAATCTGTTATGTGAAAATGTTGTCTGCAGCATTATAAGAACCTTTTAGTAACTAAATGTGCTTCTCAAAGTCACAACTGTAAATGCACTGACCAGCTGCACAAATAGTGTGTTAATATTAAGCTTCTGATAATTTATATGAAAAAAATATTTTTATATACACCCTTGATATGTAAGATACAATTTCATTTAACATGCAGACTAGAAAAAATATACTCTATTGTTTGACCATTTGTCCCTCAAATGACATGAAACTAGTCAAAAAGTTCAGAAACAATCTAATCTAAACAACAATGAAAGTGGAAGAGGATAGGACAGTAATATCCTTGTTGACACAAGTCACTAATCCCCAAATCAGGTTTAACTCTCTATAAGGCAAAACCAATCAAGTGTTAGGTCATCAAATCGAGTTAATTTTATTTTATTTGCTAATACAACTTTTGCACTTCATATTAGAAATTCAAATATATTGGATTTGTCTACAGGTTGTATTTAAGAGAGAAATCTAAAGACATATTTTATATTAACTCCATAATGCTTAAGCATATTCTAACTGGGGTTTTTACACTTGTTAAAGCATAGCATTTGCTCTATTAAAATAAAGTATGCAATATTTAAAAACGCACCTTTCCAATGTAAAGGAGATACAGAGGAAAAAATAATCATATTGTTTGAATCAAACAACTTCTGGTTAATTTTCTTTGTCATGACACAATCAGAACCTGTTCTTACTGTGTTCTCACTGTCCACTCCTTCACTATATGGTTGCGTCCAGATTTTTGTCCAAATACATCATAGCGCATATGACTCTAAGAGTGGCATAAGACTCCTTCATGTGCAGGCATCTTTCTTCCTGGTTACTAGGACAGGTCCAGTGAATACGTCGATGACTACCGTATCCCATGATTCATTGTGGGTCAAAGCAAGGCTGCTGCGCTGTGCTCGGACAAAAAAGGAAATGGCGATAAACTGTGGTAAAAATTGTAAGTAGAGTTTACTGAAATACATATGAATAGTTTTGTATTAAATTAACGAAAACAATTCATTTAAACGGTGAGTCAGATATGTTGCAGATAATGTTTGATTTATTGAAATAGTTTATCTGTCTTTGTGCAAATGGATTTGGCTGATATTAAAGAGATGTATTTTACCTGAACATGATTATTTCTCAGCCTGAAATATCTGTGACAAGAATGATACTGTTGCTAAAGCCCCTCAAGAGTGCATTAGCACACAGACCAGTACTACAGTAAGAAGTCCTGCATCCATTCTTTGCTTGCCTCTTGTGTCCACAGTCACTGCTATTAGGCAACTGAGCTTGTGCTGAGTGAGGGGTGCTGACAATCTGAGAAGGCTGGATCTGTTCAAATTTACAGCCAAACTCCTCCGGCGTCCTTATTTTCATTGCCTTCGAAGGACTCTGTCCAGGTAAACCGGATCCTTCAGAGGACGTACCCGCCAAGTTAGAACACGTCTATATTGAACCCATTGGCTGTCTGTCCAAGCTGTCTGTCTTCCTCAATCAGCCAGTGGATTTTAAGATTATTACAAAAACATTTTTTAAGTTTAAGCTTTGCATTCAAGTCTAAATTATTGGACTTCTCGATTTAATGTCCAAAAAGTCCTAAAGGAAGAAAAAGGAAATTGGTTAAAAAGGGAGAATATACAATTTCTGTATGAATGGTAATTTCAGAGTTTGATTTTGATTGAAAAGGACTCTAATCTAAAACCTGTAATCAATCTTTAATAGCTAATCTTTTAACCACAACACAAATGTGAGGCTAGGCCGGTTTGTTAATGTTATCCAACACAATTGCTACAAAACGTAATTTAAAGTGCTTCATTTTAAAGGAACGTAGAAATAAAACAACAATGCATGAATATAAAGCATTATGCAAAGTCTGATGACTTGTTTTAGTGATTTAAATGTGACTCAAGTCCCAGTTTTACTCTTAGGCATGGTGGTGGCCACATATGCTTCCGGGCTGTTTTGCTCCCATAGACAGTTTTTGTGCAGAAACAGAAGATATCTGGACCTCTCTTTTGTCTTCATGTTCTGGATGACTAAGATGTTACAGCAGATTCCAGAGGTAGAGCCTTGCACAAAGTAGTTCAATTCAATTCAAAAATACTTTATTAATCCCAAAGTAAAATTACGTGTGTAACTAACTCATCAACCTCTCTTCAACAACTTTTTGAGAATGTGGATAGCTTTAGGCAGGAAGGATTGTCTGTGGCAGTCTGTCCTGCAGTTGATCTGGAGAAGCCCCAGACTGAACTCTGTTATTATTTAAGTTTTATAAAGAGGAAGCTCACTGTTGTCCACAACCTACTTCATTTTCTGAAGAACTCCAGAGGTTCTAGAAGAATTTTAGAGCTTTCTTTATCAGTTTTTTCAGCTTCTTTAATTCAGTTGCTCTGATGCTCTAAAGATTGAAGAAGAAATCACACTTTCTAAAACAGACTTATTAAAGATATGCAGAACTACTTAAACTTCAGAGTATAGGCTGCTCTGTCCCTTAAGCTTCACAGTTATGTATTCAGTCTAGTTTGTTGTCCAGGTGAAAACCGTGGTATTTCTACTCGGCAACCACCTCCATCTTAAAAGGATTCAACTTGTTTCTGTTTATTTTGAAATCTACAATCATATCCCTTGTTTTGTTCCCATTCAGGACAAGATTAAGTTTTCCACACAATGTCACCAGGCGGTTCAAGCTGAAGTAATAATCTTTGACCCCTTTTTTAGCTTTCTCTCATTTCAACACCATTACTTTACATAAGTGGGCTTTATGCACTTGGTGAGAGCAATGTTACCAACTAAAAAACATGCAGAGGAGTTACAGCCAGCTCTCCCACTTAGAAATCATGGAGCGATATGATATTGTAATCGTAGGTGCATGTTCACTGTGAAAGACATGATCTAAAAAAATATTTTATTTTTTGACTATTTATTTGTATGATACCGCTGCAAATAAATATAAGAACACCTGTCTATGAGCAACAATTCTGACCCTCAAAGACCCGTTAGTCTGCCTTAAAAAAGTCCACCTCCACTCCATTTATTATTCTAAATTAGATACACCTGTTTGCGGTTGTTGGCTGCATAAAGACACCTGTCCACCCCATACAATCAGTAAGAATCCAACTACTAACATGACCAAGACCAAAGAGCTGTCCAAAGAAACTAGAGACAAAATTGTACACCTCGACAAGTTACAAACCTTGTGTTACCAAGTAGCTTGGTGAAAAAAAGTCCACTGTTGGAGCAATCATTAGATAATGGGAAAAGTTAAACATGTCTGTCAATCTTCTTCAGACTGGGGCTCCATGTAAGATCTCACCTCGTGGGGTTTCAAATGAGAAAGGTGAGAAATCAGCCCAGAACTAAACAGGAGGAGCTGGCCATTGACCTTAAAAGAGCTGGAACCACCATTTCCAGGGTTACTATTGGTAAAACAATAAGACGTCATGGTTTGAAATCTTGCATGGCACTGAAGGTTCATGTGGTCTGATGAGACCAAAATAGAACTTTTTGTCATAATTCCACCAACTGTGTTTGGAGAAAGAAGAATGATGAGCACCATCCCAAGAACACAGTGCCTCTGTGAAACATGGGGGTGGTAGAGTAGCATCATGCTTTGGGGGTGTTTTTCTGCACATGGGACAGGGCAATTGTACTGTATTAATGACCGGGGCCATGCCATGTATTGTGAGATCTTGGCAAACAACCTCCTTCCCTTAGTTAGAGCATTGAGAATGGGTCAAGGCTAGGTCTTCCAACATGGCAATGACCCAAAGCACACAGCCAGGATAACCAAGAATGGTCTCGGTAAGAATCATATTAAGGTTCTGGTGTGGCCTAGCCTGTCTCCAGACCTAAACCCAATAGAGAGTCTGGAGGGAACTCAAACTCTGTGTATCTCAGTGACAGCCAGGAAACCTGACTCATCCAGGGAAGATCTGTGTGCAGGAGTGTGCCAAAATCCCTTCTGCACTGTGTGCAAGCCTGGTGAAAAACTACTGGAAATGTTTGATCTCTGTAATTGCAAACAAAGGCTACTGTACTGAATATAAACATTGATTTTCTCAGGTGTTGAAATACTTATTTGCAGCTGTATCATACAACTAAATAGTTAAATCATATGTTGTGATTTCTGGATTGTTTTTAGATTACCTCATTCACAGTGGATATTCACTTACGGTGTCAATTTTGGAACCCTCCATGATTTCTAAATGGGACGGCTTGCAAATTAGCAGGGTGTCCAATTACTTACTTTCCTAAATGTACAATATTTGATGTTTATGGATTATCCTCAAGCATGGGTATTTAATTTGAGCTATGCAACATCTGGTGGAAATAATCTTGTTTTTTTAATTGTAGATACAGTATATGTGTTAAATTTCTGTCATTTAAGGAAAAATAACTTCAAAAAAGGAAAATTAACTATAAATTCCTCCATCGTCTATACAGTGGAGGGATTTATAATATACATGTATGGTCGCTGTGTTCTTTCTCCAGTAGTCCTTTGGTGAGAGGTTGAGTAAATGCTGGGGAGGTTGGCAGCCTATCACAGATGGCAAGAGAAAGAAAAACAACACAAACAACCATGCAAATGTTCACTCATACTTAATGCTAATGTTTATAGTAAATAGATTATCACGTTGTTTGACTCTGGGGGGAAGCTGGACTACTGGGAGAGAATGTAGGAATGCAGTGAGAGATGCATGCAAACATGCAAGCTCCATGTTGAAATCTTAGAAAGGATTAAATCTTTCACCTTTTTTGCTAAAAGGCAAATGAGCCATCCACTGCCTTACCATCCAGTTGAACTATAAAAATGCAACCTGAAATGAACGTGACATTTATGTAGATTATCAGATTTTGTAAACCACTGACCAGCAAGGATCTTGATCATTCAGCAACAGTAAAATGTTTAAAGGTTGTTGCACTTTACTGGATAATAATTTAAGAGTACCCTTGACTAATGTAAATGTATTCTATCTCCTCTAATGTCAGTCGCCCACATGGACACTTTTTAAAACTCAGTACAGAAATATCCTTTGTATATTACTTCTCGGTAAAGAACCCTCAGTTATTTCTGTAACAATTTACTTCTTGACAAATTTTATTCTCCCGTCTGTTAGATGTTCAGTCTTTATCTCAGCAGCTTTAAATCGCCTCTTTCCCCAGCCTGGCAGACTATTGATTTCTCCAAAACACTTTATCTTTTAGTTTAGGACACCAAGATTTAGATCAGAATTGATTACCTTATCAGTGTACTTTCAGCATTGCTTTATTCACAGGACAGTTGTACACTTCTGTCAGCCAAACCCAAACCTACAGACCTTACTACCTGCATACAATGCATTTTTTAACCCTAAGCCTAAGTTCACTCTAAAAAGTACCAGTGTCAGACAGATATCCTGTAGGTGTTCCATTGCAGGCAAGTTAGTTCAATAAAACATACCCTATACCTGGCTGTGCAGTATCGGTCGATACTGATAGCATAACGATACCATCTGTTTGAAATTTGTGTGTGTGTGTGTATATATGAAGAACTCCATACTACTTGAATGTAAAATAATTGCCACCATGGTGTTGTCAGGCTGCTGCCTACCTTTGTGATGCAGGAACAAGACTAATACAAAGTTAGTCCAGTAGAACGTTTTATTGCCTACATGGAATGGGTGAAAATAGTTGAATAAACTTTTGGCTCTTAAAATGGTATCGGTGCCCTATATGTTGGTACTCGCCGATACCACCATAATAGGGCAGTATTGGGGCTCTCCCAGATACTGGTATCGTTGCAACACTACTAAAAAGGTTGTTAAATTTGGATGTACAGGATCAGCATCATTAGCTAATAATACTGAGATAGAAAAGGTGTTAGCAGTACCACCAATCAATTTTATTTAGTACTTAATTGGGGTTTCATTGCCACACATGTGTCAGTTACCCTTTTGTACTACCTTGTACGCTCATTTGTGCCTCCAATACCCAGAAACACAAAGACATCCTTTATCACAATAGTTTGGCCTACTGTACGTGCAAAGTGCCTTAACATCATCTTTGTGATCCACGGTTGTGGCAACATCTTGCCATGGGAATACTTTCCTTCAGCAGAATTAGAGTTGATGAGGATATAGACACATAAAAACTGTTGAAAGTTATAGATTTTGCTTTTCTCAGCAGTTTTTTTAATTATTAATCTGACTATAGCTGCACCAGAACCATGTCAATGTTCTGTTTGGCAGATTCCTTGGGGTTTCTCAAATGGAGAGACAAAAAATTAATACTTTTCATAGTAATGAATTGGTGAGGATTTACAAAAAGAAACTTAACATAATTATCGATATCTCATCCAGTTTAATACAACTGATACAGTTCAGCTGCACACCAATCTATTTACTTAGGCAAGAGCTGCAGTGTACCCAAGGGATGCTAATCCTATTCCTGCCAGATGCTTATGTGACATTTCTGTGGAAGGCATTATTTCACCTTTTGTCTTTCTGCCAGGCTGAGAAATCTCTTCAGCCACAGTAGTTCCTGTAAAGGGGACCAGAAATAGTAGTTTAAGAACAATGATCTTACTCCCCGTGTGAAAGTTTAAGCCTGTTCTTGATCCCTTAACAGGAAGGTTAATGTGGGTGCAATGATCCAAGGGCAAGCCATTTGTCCTCCAGGGGGTTGTCCTTTCAGGTGACAGCGATCGCTCATCTTGATACGTCTCATCATTACTCCACATTTGGATGAAGGCATGATATACACACAACTGCCAAAAGCATGCTGCATGATGGATCAGCAGTGAAGTTGATGATTTTTAAGAGCAGTAAAAAAATCAATCACAGGTGGTGTTTTCCTTAATCAGCTCCTGTGCTAAAATGACCTTAAATTATGAAATTGGGATAAACTTTACGTCTGAAGAAAATATTATAGGCGAACACAAAGCTTTGGTGGGTAAAAAAGAAATAGAAAGTGAAAGAATGTGTGTATTTCTTTAAAGCACTGATAGGAAAAAAGTCCAGCCCAAGATTTACAGACACTAGAACAACTTTATTGGCCTCAACAGATGGCTTACTCTGTTGAAGTGGGCAATAAAGAATCGTGAGCAAACTTTATTTTTAGGCAGACAACATGATTAATAAAGCATCTTTAGGACAGCTAATGTTCACTCCTATAACAAACTGAGTGTTCTCACACTCATACAAGGCTGTTTTGATGTCTTTCTGTGCTCGCATTTACCACTAAAACATACAATATTTCTAACTTATTGCTGGAAATAGCAGTATGATTTTACAATGTTAGACCTAATTCACCTGTTTTCTGGTGAATTCAGTGGAAAGTAGATATCTTTTATGATTATATTTGCATGAAAGAGTCACAGGAAGAGAGAGAGGGAAGGAAAGCACACAGAAAAGGAACCAACAATTTCTCATTCTCAGAAAAAAAGAGAAATAACTTCCTAAACATAACAAATTGACAAAAGAGAGCACTTGTACACGTTGTACTTAAGACAAAAAAGAGAAAGTTGGTGTATTTATAAGAAGCATTTATTGTAATCTCCAAAATGAGGATTTGAGGTGTGTGGGTGCATGTGTGTGTCTATCTTGGGTGCTTTAGCAACTGTGCAGTACCCTGCAGTTCTTCTTATTCCTTCTCGTGAAATATGTGTTTCTTTGTGCACAAATTCTTGAGTACCTTGCCCCTTATTTGCATAGTGAGGGGTGGATTAAATATTTTATGCAATACTTATTTTGTATTCTAGACTGTGGGAGACTTGCAATGTTTACAAAAGAAAAAAAATATGCTACTCGATGACTGTTTGCCTCAGCAGGTCCAACATTTGAATATTTTCTGAAAAACATTATTATAATGTGATATATTTGGATCAAGCCTTTGACCTTGTGCATACTGTTGAAGTGCATACAGTGCATTTCAACAGTATGTGGTTTATTAAAAAAAAAAAGACGCAGAAGTAAAATGGCTTACTGTTACAAAAACCTTACCAAAACCTTTTTAACCTTGGAAGTTGCTCACATTTAGTAATTTGTACTTTTCTTGAGTATTAATTTTTACCTACCTCCAACTCCTTTTTTTTCTCAAAATTTACTTCTCTACATGTGGATGACGACATGATGTAACAGCCGCTGCAAATCAAAGAGAAAGATCAAGACTGCTGTGGTCGGAAAATTTAGATTTCTCTTATTTCATATATTGATTTATGCTATTTACTCACTATAAAAGTTTTTACTCAGTCTGTTTCACCTGCAAGGCCAAAAATATGTCTTAGTGAGAAGTGTTTTACATACAAGGAATACTTCTTCCCATAACAAACCAGATTCTTTCTCAAGGTTTATTCATAACATGCTACTGTTTAACCAAAGTTTCTGTAATTTGTTTCGACTGTGACAACTTTCCATTACTGTAAATAAGGGGGAACGAACGCCGCCCAGGCAGAACAGGGCTGATTACTGTGCAATGAGGGCTGTATGATGAAGTTTTCTCTCTTTGAAATGATAAAAATAAAGTGCTGACTGAGTGAAATCCATTGATTTCCGTTTATTTAACTGGAGCAAATACATCGCATAGAGAATTGGTCCAGTTGGAGACCAGTTTGTTTTATACAAAAACACTGAAGGCGACATAGATTACCAAAGAGGGGTTGAAAACATTGTCGATGATGTCTCAAATTCTGAGATGCAAGAGATTCCCCATTGATGTCCCCTTTATTAGATGATTCAAATCCTTTTTTAATGCTGCTTTCAACTTGTCTGTTTTGAATACCAGAGCTCTAAAAATATTATCTGCTCATGCAGGACTTTGGTTCACTTCAGTCTATATTATCCTGTTTGAAAATACTCAGGTACAATGTGGAGCTTGTAGTTTTTTAGGGTTAGTGTCAGGGTTGGGTGGAAGTTGGCTGACCCCAAATGCAAAGATAAGAGGCAGAGATGAGTTCTTGCAGATTTATTTTGATGCAGACGGCACCAGATACACAAGTCTAGGAACAAAAACAAGAAATCAAAACCAGGAGACACCAGGGGGGAAACACAGGTTAGGATTGAAGAATCAGAAGAAACCAGTACTGATGAACTGCAGAGGAAGATTATAAATGGCAGACAGAACCAAGAGTGGAGTAATCAGTTAATTGGGTAATTGGGAGCAGGTGTGGACAAAAGCAACTAGAAGCTTGGTGAAAGGAGACTAGCCGAGAGGGAAACAGAGAGCAGCACAAAAGCGCAACACTGCTAAAATATAAGTAAAAAAACAACTACAATAACCCAAAATGAAAAAAAAACAATTAATAAGAAAACACAGAATGATATAAATAAAAAAAAAATGTAAATGAAAATTTAAAAAGAAAAGTCCACAAAGAGTAGCATCATGACTTAGGTAAAGGAGTGACTTGAGTAAAGTAGTTATTTGGTGCTTTTATACAGGTTTCTGTAATTTTCCTCTCCATTGCAACCTAGGTTAGGGTAGGTTCCTCACAACTCCACCACCAAACATTTCATTGCTGCTGAGCCATGCCCAACACAAGAAAATATTCTGGTTCAGAGACACAAATTCAAGGCAAATAATTCCTTCAACTACCCCAAACAAAAGAAGGGTATAACAATCATTGTCCAATCATACTGGATATCTTTTTTGGACAAGACAGAGTTCCCTACCCTGGAACCCCATCCACAAGATTTCGAAAGTCAAGCTCACGAGGAGAAAAAATTAAACCATGGACCAGATATTAATGCCAGGAAAGAAGTCAGCTGTTGTCAGCTTGAACAAAGTTACTTTGACATCTGTACAGCCTACAGTACTTACTGTAAACTTTGTCTTTTCTTTATACCAACTCCTCTGTTAGTATATATATATATATATATATATACACTCTCTTAGACTTGCAAAATTTCTTTAGAGGAGTAAGACACACATAATTTTTCATGAAAAGTGAGTTTTTTTCAATACTTTTGTGTTTTAAGACTAAAAGCAATGTTTGTCCCCCTAAGAGTCAGGGGGAGTCAGAATCATTTGATGAATGTATACTGTAAACTTAAAGAACCTGAATTTAAAAGCTGTTCTAAATGGAAAACCTTTTCCCCATATGATAAACGGCAAGCCCGGGCTGAACTTGAATATAGCAAATCTATTGTCATTAAAGCATATGATAAAAGAGGTGCTATTGTGGTAATGCATTCAATTAAATATGGTTAGGAAGTTTTGAAAATCCAGCCTTCTGTGAAAAATAAGAAATCAATCTCAAAGGATGCAGATTAAAGAAGAAAACAAATATTTAAGAATGAACTTTGCCTCATGGCTTAATTGTTTAGAAACACATATTTACCCCTTTCTCACTGGCCTAAAAACCTGCTTAAACTCAGGAACAACGGCCTTTTGGTGGCAGTGGGAGCAGCACACTGACGCCCATCTACCCAGCTCAAAGAAGTCGGCAAGCAACCCACATTAAAATCGCCTCAGCTCTGATCGGCATGCTGTGGGAACACCAGAGCCGTGTTGACACGTTAATTTACATACGGATGTTAACACACCACGCCATTCGTGTCTAGTCTAACAAGCCGAAACAACTCTGCTTACATTCTATAAACATGATGCAGCACTTGTGAGAGGGATTTTGAGGGACAAAAGAGTAAAACAATTACCTTTGAGGGTCTCTCTGCTTCTTCCCTGGTTTTGTCATTTTAGCCACCTCACCAATCTGCCTGTGTACATCCCATGCCGGGTCTTTTTCCTCTCCGCTGTTGCTGCCAGTGTTTTTTTCGTTAAGGATGACGATGACGAAATCATTTCGTTGACACACCTTATTTTGATGACAATACAAAAATGATGAGATAAACGTGGATCTTTGATCTAAAACATAACTAGTCATAGGTTTGAGTTTTAGTCGACGAGAAGAGACTTAATTAAAATTAGTGGGTCGTTGTTCGTAATGGTTCGCTCTCAGCTGTATGGCTCTTCCATCGCTACTTAATTAACTATGTGGCTGATCTGCTATTTTCACAACTTTTGTGAGACACTTTTTTATAAAGTAGAGCATTAATTCATAAAAAAGTTTATGTGAAGTCTGTAAATCAAGGTTTTCTGTGCAACAGCAATGATGATGATCTATCTAGGCTAGAACTATCAGTCTGGCAAAAAATCTGGTTATTATTTGCAATTGTAAAGGTTAACTTTTTTTTTGCAACATAAAGCTGACTAGAACTGTTTGTTTGTAGTGTTCTACATGGCATTCTAAAAGGCATATTTTGTGGAAATGTCGATAGCTGTATCAGATTGTTGCGGGCAGGCTGTCGTCACACACCTTTCAGAGTGACCTTTAATTGTGGGCAGTCTAAGCAACACCTGTGCACTAATCATGGTGTCTAATCAGCATCTTTATATGGTACACCTGTGAGGTGGGATGGATTATCTCAGCAAAGGATAAGTGCTTATTATCACAGATTTAGACTGCTTTGTGAACAATATTTGAGGGAAATTTTTATATTGTGTATTTGGTAAAAGTTTTAGGTCAAAAAAAAGGGAGCAAAACC
>NW_015150867.1:40485-60169 GCF_000732505.1 Cyprinodon variegatus | reverse complement strand
TTTATATTGATAGTGCTACTGTGTTTTACAACTTTCCATGTTTCTCCTTAATAACAACCATGAAAAAGACAGTAAGTGAGCAGCAGAGATTCAAATAAAGTATGAGCTTTTCTGCTGAACACCATCAGATGAATAAAAGCTCTTGTAACTTCAGGCTATCTAATTATATGCTATAGGACACCAACCACAACCACCCATCAACATGGTGAAACTCTGACCCCTGAGCACTTAGCAGTCATTACTCTCCTATTATGTGGCTTATGTGAACCCATTGGAAGTAAGCCTCAGTTTATGCTCAAAATCAGAACGTGCTGTTCAGATTCATCTTTGGTATTGTTACAGATTCCCATTGTACATATTGTTCCTATTTTAATTTAACTATAATAACCGTTCAAAAGAGTGTAACTTTTTTATTTATGTATGAAACCAAGATAAACTTAAGCAACCTGTATGGAAAAGTTAATCATCAACCAAATGGCTTTTTGCATTTTGATGAGTAAGAAACACATCACCTTTACAGTATGCCTCAGGAAACAAGCTTTTGTGGATCACTCACTCAAAGTGCTGTGACGAATAAAAAAAAAAAAAAACTCATTATAAGATGTTAAAAATGGTTTTTGTTCAAGTACTTTGTTTGTGTGAATCATAAAATGTAACTTTTCCCCAACTAGATATGTAAAGATTTCTGTATAAATTAATTCTAAATGCGTACATTTAGAGAATATCACATAAAATGAATGCTAACATGTGCAGGGCTAGTACAATACAGAATGACCTTTGGAATTCTGCCATCCCATGTGGAGCTTTTGTTCAAATAAAATATATACTTAGATTTGTGATCAATAATGTGCTTGTGAGGTAATGCTTGTTTATCTCATATGAGTTGGAAATACAGTGAGGTAGTGATTTATTGCTCAAGTCCCTCGATTTTATATTCATTTTTAACAAACTATATCATCTTTAAATTAAAGGTAAAGTTAACACCATATAACTTGTTTTTAAAATACACTGTTTTGTAATCAATGACAATAGATTATTCCTCATAATTTTTAGGTCTAGACAACAGATGTGAGCAGTTGATTCAATACTATTTAAACCATGAGAAGTACAAAACACAAAGTGTGGTATTCCAATAATATCAACATTTTAAGTACTGACTAACTAGTTCAAGTACGCATGTAGCATGTTTAGAAACCTCTGACTTTCAATGATTTTTGACTTAAAGCATAACTTATAAATGATTTCCCTATTTCTAAGAAAAAATATAGAATAGTGTAATTTAGATTTCCAAAGCACATGTTCTGCTGCACCCCACCTGTTATATATTTTTGTATTAATGTATCATTAACTGCATAATGTGTAAAGGAAGCATCACATTAAGGAGAAATTAAGTGGTCTCTTCTGGTTTTACTTATGTCCCATCCATGTGGAGACAAACATAAAGCACAAGAGAATACAGCATTAATGAAAATACTGCAGTAGGTATGCTTAGCCCCCTGGTGGCGCTATGACACTGCTCCAGGACATACAAAATATACCATGGCATAGCAGTAACCACATAGGGTATCCACCCATAAGTCATGTAAGATGAGCAAAGCAACATTTCGGGGAAACAGCCACAATGTGACCATTATTTGGATTGGCAGTGGACAATGTGAAGTGCAACTGATAGTAGTAACAAAGCGAATATTTGCTTTAGTATGAAAACTAGACCACGCAGCTCCATGTTGGTAGGTGTCTATGAGATATAAATATGAAGATAACAGAGAGAGATAGAACTTCAATGTCATTGTTTCAGATACAGTAAGACATAGTTGTCATGTGGCCTACTTAAGGAAACATGAAAAACGGTGCATTGGTATTTTTACTCTCTGGGACACAGTGTAAAAAACTTTAGCTTATGGTCTTCCAAAACACCAAATCTGTGTATATCACAGGCTAAATAAAAAATATCTATAAATATCCTTACTTCAACGTCTTCCGCTTCATCCTGGACAGGATTACGAGGACATTAGTCTCAGCAGAGACTCCCAGACATCCCTCTCCCCAGACACCTTCTACTGCTCTGCTGGGGGAAGCTTGAGGCCCTTCCACTCCAGCTGAGAGACATAGTCCTTCCAGTGGGTTGTGGCTCCCCGCCTGGGACTCCTCCTGGTTTGGAAGTCCATTGAAGACTGCCCAAAGGAGGCATCAAGGGGGCATCAGAAAAAAGATGTCTCAGCCACCTCAGCTGATTTATCTCAATGTGGACGAAAAGCGGTTCCCTACCCTATATTTAAGGGTAACTTGCACCCTGCAGAAAAAAGCTAATTTCAGCTGCTTGTATCCAGGATCTTGTTCTTTCGACTGTGATCTAGATTTCATGAGCATAGGTGAAAATAGGAACATAGACCAGACATGCCCAAAGTGGGTCATCGAGGACTGCTGTCCTGCAGGTTTTAGAAGATTCCCTGCACAGCTGATTTTCCATTGATAGCTGATTTAAAGCCTTTTGCTGAACTGCAACCATCAGAATTAGCTGTGCTGAAGAAGAGAACCCCCTAAAACCAGCAGGACTGCAACCCTTACTTTGAGCATGCCTAACTAAATTCAATTGAATCAATCAGTTTATTTATAAAGTGCTAATTCAAAACATGTCATCTCAAGGCACTTTGACCAGATCATACATATCAAAAATAAACTAGCTGACAGCATCGACTCACTGACTCAAAAGCAATCTTTCACACCAAGCATACTTGTAGCGACAGTGGAGAGGAAAACTCCCTTTTCTTCCGTCACTTCTGAACAGGTCCAGGTGCAATACCAGCAACCTCAACACAATCTTTAAGAGGATGGTAAGCCATAACAGCCCAACAACATCAAGAGAACTAAGGTACTCAGGGTGGATGTCAACCATCCATTGAGGGAGCTTTGCCATCACATTAGGTTTTTTTATCACCTCAGTGACTTCAGGTTGGCTGATAAATGATTTTGGCTATGACCACCCCATCTCTTTTCTGCCACTCTAGATGAGTCAACTGGTTTCAGGAGATCCTCAAAGTATTATTTGAAAACACTGGATCTGGATTTGCTTCTAGCAAATAGTCACTCACACTGGCGCTCCTTCTTGCTGAATACAGAAGGAAATTTTGAATCCAAATACATTGTCATACCCACACTGGACTGCGGCTAATGTAATTGTATGTATTGATTTCAATCGTTTGTATTTTGTGCTGCATCCACACCCAACTACACCACTGAGTCTGACTACTTTGCCCAATGGTAGAAAAAAAGCCTGTACAAAAGGTGAAAGAGCCCTTTGATCTCTTTAAGGTTAAATTGGCAAATCTTTTAACAAACTGAGCAAAATAAAAAGGATAGGCTATAATAGCAAAATGCTCATAGCAATGATGAAAATTAGCATGATTCACTGGACCGCATCAAATTGAAATTTGAGGAATTGATTAATGGAGAGTTGTAAGTTCATCTTACAGTAAATATGCAGTGTCTTCTAATCAATAAAGTAAATGGAAAAATGTAAAGCATCTCCTGCCTATTCAAATCAGTTTATTTATATAATGCCAGTTCACAACACATGTCATCTCAAGGCACTTTACAGAGACAATTTGACCAGATCATACTGTACAGTCCGAACTTAAAAAGTTTTCTTCTCAAAAGCAATCCCTCACACCAAGCATTCTTGTAGCAACAGCAGAGAGGAAAACTCCCTTTTAACAAGAGGAAACCTCTAGCAGAACCAGGCTCAGTGTTAGCAGCCATCTGCCGAAGCCTTCTCAGGTTAAAGGAGACAGAGACAAACATAAAGAAAGGAGCAAATATACAACAGGTAACTGTCAATCAGCTCCACAAGTTGCCCCGTCTAGAAAACAGCAAGACAAGCTCCAAGCCAACTCCTATAGGAGGATGAAAAAGAGCACATACAGGGAGTCACAGTAAGAGAAACCAGACTACACTGAAAAACAGACCAAGCTCTATTATCTACAAACTAAGGTGTTGATGGCAGCTGCACAGCAGATAGAATGGAGCAGAGTGAGGAAAAGGGAACCATACACCCTCCAGTAGTCTAAGCCTATAGCAGCATAACTATAGAGATAGCTCAGGATAACTGGAGCCACTCTAAATATGAGGAAAGGAAAGTTTTAAGCCTACCCTTGATAATAGACAGGGTGTCTGCCTCACGGACCAAATCTGGTAGTTTTAGGAGATGAGCCTGATAACTAAAAAAAAAAACTGCGTCCAATTCTACTTTTAGAAATTCCAGGAACCACTAGCAAACCTGCAGATCGAGAGCAAAGTGCTCTATTAATAACATAAGGTATAATCGGATCTCTGATATAAGATGGAGCTTGGCCGTTTAAGGCTTTATATGTGGGAGAAGGGATTTTAAATTCTGATCTGAATGAACAGAAAGCCAATGAAGAGAAGCTAAGACAGGAGAGATATGATCTCTCTTTTCAGTCTTCATAAGAACTCTGACTGCATTTTGGATCAGCTTTGAGGCTGTTAACTGCAGCTTGTGGACTTTGTTATTGTAAAGAACTACAATGGTCAAGCCTTTAATTAACAAATGCATGCACTAGTTTCTCAGCATCACCCCTGGACAGGAAACAGAATTTTTGCGATATTCCGGAGGTGAAAGAATAAAAATATAGAAACCTCTTTGATATNTGTCCCTGGCGGTGGCGCCAGTGTACCACACGGTGATGGAGGAGGTGAGGATGGACTCAATGAATGAACAGAAAGCCAACGAAGAGAAGCTAAGACAGGAGAAATATGATCTCTCTTTTCAATTTTCATAAGAACTCTGTCTGCATTTTGGATCAGCTTTGAGGCTGTTAACTGCAGCTTGTGGACTTTGTTATTGTAAAGAATTACAATGGTCAAGCCTTTAATTAACAAATGCATGCACTAGTTTCTCAGCATCACCCCTGGGCAGGAAACAGAATTTTTGCGATATTCCGGAGGTGAAAGAATAAAAATATAGAAACCTCTTTGATATAAGTTTGACAGTTCGTGATCAAAAATAACATCAAGATGTTTTACTTTTTTATCTAAGATCAATTTAAACCCATCCAAATGAAGTGAGTTACTAGAAATTTTTGATTCATCCAGGTTTTTATGTCTTCAGAACATGCTTGTAGTCTAAGTAATTGGTTAGTTTCAACAAGATTTATAGACAGATATAGCTGAATTCTATTAACATAACTGTGGAAATTAATCCTATTCTGCCTAATCATTCAACCAATTGGGAGCATATATAGTATTAAGAGAATTGGCCCTGGCTGTCATGATCTGCCATTTTGGACTTTTTTTTCTGTGTAAGCTTTACATTTTGGGTTCTCATTTATAGTTTCTTTTATGTTATTCTATGTTGTCAAGATTTATATCCTTTTTGAATTCCTGTTTTACTCTTAGTTTTACTCTTGGTCTGTTGGTGCAGTGTTTAACTTGCACCTCCAGACAAGTATCTCCCAGATATCGAGGGAGGTTGGAGCCATCGAGTCGGAATGGTACATGTTCTCTTCCTCCATTGTCAATGCAGCTGTTTGGAGCTGTGGCTGTAAGTCTCTGGTGCCGGTCATGGTGGCAATCCCTGAACTCGGTGGTGGCACCCAGAAGTAAGGGATGCCGTCAAGCTGAAGAAGGAGGCCCACTTGGCCTTGTTAGCTAGTGGGACACCGGAGTCAGCTGAGAGGTACTGGCAGGCCAAGTGTGCTGCAGGGCGTGCGATTGCAGAGGCAAAGCTTGGGTCTGGGAGGAGTTCGGATTGGCCTTAATAAGGGGAAGCAGTGTCTCCCTAACACTGTTTACAGTGCAGGTGGGGAGCTGCTGACCTTGACTGGGGATGTTTTCGGGAGGTGGAAGGAGTACTTTGAGGATCTCCTCAATCCCATTGTCAAATCTTCTGAGGAGGAGGCAGAGGCTGGGGACTTAGAGGCAGACTCACCACACGACATGTCTCTGCAGCATCGCGTGGCGGTCGGGGACAGTACGCCTGGATTGGCAGACCGGGTGGCTGTGCTCGAATTATAGAGGGTTCACACTCCTCAGCCTCCAGGTCTACTCCAGGGTGCTGGCGAGGAGTATCCAGCTGATAGTCGGTTCCAGAGGGAACAATGCAGTTTTCGTCCCGGTCGCGGCTTGTGGGAGTTCGCCCAACCAGTCCACATGTGTTTTATGGACCTGAAGAAGGCGTTCAACTGTGTGCTTCGTGGTGCCCTCTGCTGAGTGCTCTTGGAGTATGGGGTGCGGGGCCCTCTGTTAAGGGCCGTTATTTCTCTGTATGAACGCAGCAGGAGCTTGGTCGCATTGCCAGCAGTAATTCCGACCTGTTCCCAGTGCATGTTGGTCTCGGCCAGGGCTGCCCTTTGTCACCAGTTCTGTTCATTATATTTATGGAGAGAATTTCCAGGCACAGCCAGGGACCGAAGGGTGTCCAGTTTGGGAACCTCAGGATATCATCTCTGCTGCTTGCAGATGATGTTGTCCTCTTGGCCTCATCAAACTAGGACCTTTGGCATGTTTGCAGCCGAGTGTAAAGCTGTCAGGATGAGGATCAGCACCTCCAAATCCGAGGCCATGGTTCTCCACCGGAGAAAGGTGGATTGCCCCCTTCAGGTCAGTGGAGAGTACTTGTTTTAAGTGAAGGAGTTCAAGTATCTCGGGGTCTTGTTCACGAGTGAGGGACGGATGGACTGTTAGAATGATAGACAGATCGGTGTGGCTTCGGCAGTAATGCGGTCACTGTATCGGACTCTCGTGGTGAAGAGGGAGCCGAATCCTCCTTAAAATCAATCTAAAATCAGTACCAAGAAAATGCTTTAGTTGACCTAAGTCATTTATCTTGAATTTTTCTGAAGGCATCCAGTTTTACATCTTTAATCATGTTTTCATTGCTGGTTGCAATTATCAAATTGTCCACCCACACTATCCAAATCATCTTTCCCTGTTTTGTTCTCTTAGCATAGACACAATGGTCTGCTGGGTTTTGTTAATAAACTGTATTATGAAGTTGTTTGTTTGTTTTTTACAGTGTTATACTTAATTTTCTTTGTAAAGAAATCTGTTTTGCACAACATCCCTTTTTTATCCTCACTTAAGTCAGTTGTGTCTTCCTTCAAATAATGCAGCAAAAAAAGCCCAGTTAAACAGCCATGTAGAGTCCTGTTCCAGGTCCAGCCTGACTGCTTTAGTCCGTACAAAGACTTCTCCAGCATATACACCAGACCTTCCCCTCCTTCGTATTCTTCTGGTTAGTCTAAGTAGATTTCATAGTCAATGGGTGCATGCAGCTAAGCAGTTTTTGCCTGCATTTGATGGAGAAGCAGATTCTCCTGTGCTGCTTCCTGTAGCAATACCAACACACTTGTCACGTTTGCAGTTGGGGAGAATGTCTCAACCTATTCAATCCCCATCTTCTGGCTGTAACCCTTCGCTACAAACCTTGCTTTGTACTTGTCTTTCCCCTCAATGTCACTCTTAATAGAATAAACCCATTTACGCCCCCCTCAGAGTGAATGTGTTGTTTCCGTTTAATGACTGGATTCCTTCATCAAATTGTTTTAACCCACTGCTTTGAGTTAGCTGATTCTATCGCCCAGGGGTCTTCATTGTTTTCCAGGCCAAGGACTCCCAAACTGCTAGCGAGATGGGGCGGGCACCCCCTAATTATATATATTGAATGAAATTTTATTATATAAAAACTGGTCCTATTGTCATTACATATGGAGTAATGTAACAAAAGTAATTTCCCCCTGGAATTAATAAAGTATTTCTGATTCCTGGTCGATGGGACAGGTGTTATGAATGAAACGGTGCCCAGCTTGAAAGAGCTCTTGTGTCACTGAATGTGTGCATTGATGACTGAAAGACATCTTCTGCCTCCATTATCCGTTTACTAAAGTGTGTTGAATTCATGTTAACGTGTATTTAAAGACTTTTCAATTTGTGGAAAAAATTGCAAGGGGGAATCCCATCATCACTATAATCAGTTACATAATCTTTTAAAAAAAACCTGGTCTCTTTCAATCTCCCAATGACAGTTTCACTTGCTTGACTTGAGCCTTCTTGATCATACTTGTCAGATGTACCACTTTGTTGAAATTTTGTTTCTTATCCTTGGCTCCTGAGACTTTTCATTGCTCAACTGTCTCAATCTTTCATTGTTGTCATTTGATTCTGCCTCAACTGTCTGTGCTTGCTTTTCCACATTTACTTTGTTCAAAAATTTCATGAGTCTATGTCTTTGGACCTTTCCAGTGTCAGGGTAGAAGACCAAATAAGCAGGACTGTTCTTTTTATAGCCTACAAATAATCCCTGATCACATCTTGAATCAAGTTTTCCCTTGTTCTGTTTGTATGTGTAACATATTGATCCAAACTTATTTGGCTTTTTATCTGTCAGCATCTGGTAAGAGGTCTTCCCTGTGTGCTTGTTAAAGCATCTGTTGCGCACTATGGTTACGGTTTGAACAGCATAGTTACAGTGGCATTTTTGTAGCTGAGTCTCAAATAGCATGCATCTGCCCGTTTTAAAAAGAGTACGCCAGCCCCCTCAGCTGTACCATACTGATGAGGTGAATATGGGGCAGATGTCTCGTGCTTAATGCCATTTTTCCTTAATAGATTTTAAAAGTTCTTTCAAATAATCTCTGTGTCGTTATCAGACCTGGCGCATTTTACCTTCCCAAAATTAGCTGTATCTGCTTGGAACAACTTTCAGTGGCCTGCACTATGTCACTCTTTGTCTTGAGAAAATACACAAACACTGCATTAGAATAATCAGTGAATGACTGCACATATTTGTACCCATCAATACTCTCATTAGCTACTGGACTTGCTAGGTATGTGTGAACCATTTCTAAAGGAGCTTTTGCTCTTGTATTAATCTCTATTTCAGGTTTGTGCGAATTGTCCCTGAATACACACTTCACACTCCTGATTAGGTTTAATAACCTTGCCCTTGATCTGCATACCACTGACAACATATTGCAGTCTAACTATATCTTCATAGTTACAGTGACCTAATATTTCATGCCATGTCTGCATGTCGTGGCAAGTTTTACACTTATCACTATCCTCAATCTCAGTGTGCAGATAATGCAATTTTCTGTACACATGAATAGCAAACCTATCAAACCTACCATCTTTATATGTGAACATATTATGTTTTTGTTTAAATGCAACAATTGCCCCAGATGCTGTGGCTGACCTTACAGAGAAAATCTCCTGGGGATAAGTTGGGATAAATCTCTCAGCGTTGTTCTGGATCGTTGCTCTGCATCGTTGCTCTACATCGTTGTCCAATGCTGTCTACCAGGAAAACCTCCACATTTCCTTCTCATTTAGCGACACCCCTGCACAAGGTCCTATTCACCAACTCCACACAGCGTTTAAACTTGTATATATCATTAAGGATGTGGGAAGTAGCTGCAGTGTCAGCCATTAAGCCTTCTTCGTTGATGCTGCATGATCCCATAGATATGCATCAATGATCTGGATCTGGATCTGGATCTGAATGATCTGTTGTTGCCGCCGTCATCTTCAACTTCCATTGCTTCATCCTTTTTACGTTTACACCTACACGTTGTGTCACTTTTGCAATGACAGCACCATGTTTTTTGCCGACATGCTTTTGCTGTGACTGTTTGTGCCACACTTAAAACATTCAGCATCCTCATTGTTTCTGTCCCATGCACCTGACTTGGCGGGCGTCATCCCAGCTCTCGCTACAGTTCTCATCACATTGTCTTGTTTTGAACTATGGCAAATGTTATATCATCCTCGTTACGTGTTTGGTGTATTGCAAATGTCTTAACGCTTTCTGGCAGTCCTTTTAAAACCATAGCAATCAGCAGGCCATCTCCTAATGTTTCTCCCACATTCTGCAGCGCTGTAATGGCGGTCTTTGCCCTGATTATGTAGTCCGTAACAGTTTCACTGTTCATCTTCTTCAGCGATGTAAGAGCGTTGTACAAGTTAATAATGCAGGGCTTCCCCTTCACGCATAGTATTTTCTCGATATTTAAATGCTTTTCTAATATTGTCCAGATCATCTTATTATTAGCTGAACACGGGGGAATACATTCACAGAGGCAATTTCTTCCTTTAGCCCTCTTGGCATATTTATTGACAGAACTTCATAGCAAAGCATGAGCTTATACAAGAACGGGGAGTGGTTCTGGTTAGTCTAAGTAGAAAAAAAAATTATTTGGCACCTGTCGTGCCAATCTCACAGCAACACACTGTGGCTAAACCAAATACTACATATTATCAAAGTTGCATAACCACACATCTCATTGACAACTGAGTTCAAAAAATAAGTATCTTAACATGTTTCTCCCGAGCTTCGCTAGTTTTTGGTTCCTGAGTTCCCAGCCTGTTATTTCTGGATGAGGTTGTTGTACCATCTACCAAGCAGCAGGGGCAGCAGAAGCAGCTAGTTTAAATGCAAAGTCAATGGGTAACACACATTTTTGCGCAGCAAAAGGTCCCCCAGGACGTTTGGAGCAGCAGAAGCACCGCGTCTGGGCAGCTGAAGCAGCACGTCATTAGCTTCAGAAGCAGCAGCTGCTGGTGTTCGAAAAATTGAACTTTTGCTGCTGGACACACCACATCAACCAATCAGAGAAGCTGATCTGGGAGCTCGGAGGGAGACAGACACAGCTCCGCTGATGTAGATAGCAATGATCATTCATTGTTTCTTAACGTCTAAATAAAATTAAAATGCTTCAGCTGCACATCAGAACTAAACTTGTACAAGCATCAAAAATTAAGCAGCACAGGCGTTTTTGCTGCTCATGCTGCTTGCGGAGTGAACGTAGCATACGTTATTTAAACTTGAAATTAGGGAGACTCTGATTTCAGGTTTTCCATTTCACAAAGAGAGTTTCCTCAACCTTTGTTTCAGTCACAGTAGTAACATTCTCCCAGAGCTAATCTGGCCGGGAGCGGGTTTTCTTCAGTAAACTTCACAAGTTCACACGTTTATTTCTTAATATAGTCAGATTTTTGTTGTAGTTTTGTGCATAAAAAAAAATATATATATATATACTGTATACACATCATTCACTAGGTCCGTTAGACACATTGGTTTTTAAAAACAAACATTGCATGTCCATTTCATGAGGATCTAATTAAAGAATGATTGGAACTTTCTCACAGAGAATTAAGTATTTATAGGAAGGGAATTCTTCAACTCAATTGACAGGAAACGAGATTAATTGCTTTTGGTTTGTTTATTATGAGCGAGATGCAGATCTTTTTATTTTCATTTAGTTATATTTACAGTACAAGAACTACTGAAATTATTTTCAGATTACACGTACATAGATTCCCTTAGATCCCATATATTACCTTAGAGTTAGGGTTTGGATTCACTCGATGATAACACACTAATGAGCCTACTTGCACAATCTGAAGCCATTTTATGGGCCTGATAGCTGCCTATAACGGTCATTTGTCTGCAAACAGATACTTTATATTTTCACGGTAACAACACCTGGCAAGCCGTTTTGATATGTACTAGTTTTACTAAATATGCTTTCCTGATATCTGAAAAAACTTTTTTTCTTTGTCTAAATGACCATTTCAAACAAAAAATGAGGTTATCCACAGGTAGAATAAACATTCAGGATGTCTAGAAATTGATTTCATACAGACTTTTTCTGGTCAGCATTTGTATCATTTTAACTATAACAAAAATGTTTTTCAGATATCATAAATAAATTTTCAGTCAAGCTGATAAATGTCAGAACAGCCACTTAAAATGTGTAAACCGTTCTAGTTAGATAAACTTATAAAACTTAATTCTTACTAGTGTAATTTTGTTTTTTTTTTTACTTTAGTTTTTTGCTATAAAAATATAATTTTGAAAATGTATTATAACAGTAAGGTCTAGGAGTTTGATTTTGATCAGGAAGAATCTTATTTTAGTGTACATACTCTACCCAAGTTTCTTTTAGTACTGAAAATCTATTTCACTTTCGAATCTATGTGCTGGCCTAATGTGTTTATTCTATATATGCAGTCATCCAATTTGTTGAAAAAAAAAAAACAGTAGTTAACGCTCACAAGTAGCATTTTAGAGAGACAAACTGATCAAACTGATAATGGTTGATGATTGTACCTACTGTACTGTAGGTTGCAGTATTTGTTTTGATCGGCATTTTACCTGCTAATATGTTGATATCGGCTGCATTTGAGAAGAGATCACAACATGGGACCTTCCTGATCACATAAAGGACAAAACAGTTCATGTCCAATACTGTACACATCCTAAGCATCTTTCTTTTGTTATGAATCTACTGGGGATTAAAGGAACAACACTAAAAAAGCAATATTGAGAACAGAAATTCTTTACTGCCTAACTAACTTGCCAGCCACATCTTCTGTGACTTCATTGCTATGCATCCCGTGGTCTCTCCTCCCTGTCTTTCTCTTTAGAGACAAACACAGAGTGATCACTGGAAAAGGCTGGAGGTCCCACACATGCCCTAATTGCAAAAAGCTTTTCTCCCATAAGACAAGCAGGTCAAAATGCTAATATAGGTGTTTTTGTTTCAGGTCGCCCACCTGCATTATATTTGTATTACAATGCCTCAAGCACTTTGGGTTAAAGAGCAGCAGTCCTTGTCTTGATCTAGCCTAAGAGGCAGCACCATTCAAATCGATGAATGCTGATGATTACGCCTCAAGCTCCTGAAATCTCGAAGTGCGTTTAGCTACAAATGAAAACACATCCTCCCTTCAGTAAACAACAATGCTAGAGCAGGAAGAGATCTGCATAAGTGTGTTTTCCTTGTCTGGCTGTGGCAAGCATGCATGCTGTGTACAGCATAATTGCAAGAGTACTGAACAAGCCACAGGAGCAGAGAGACCCCAACAACAGTATAAACACAAACCAAAATCCATATCACAGTGATCCATGTGTAGGGACGTATTATGCAAACATAACCAGCAGGATGAAGCAGTAATCAATCCTATCTGTTTTTCTACTGCACAACAGTACTATAGTCACATGCATTTGTAAAAAAAAAGATGTGCTCTCCTTTTCTGAAGAATATTTTAGGACATAGTTCCCTCACTTTGATTGATAGCACAGAGAAGATATCATAAACATGATATTCAGGGGCACATGAAATAGTGAAAAAGCCCTATGTTGGATGTAAAGCAAGGTTTAGTAGTTGCATGGGTACATTGTACAAACAAAGACCCCTTAATCCTGGAGGGAGACCCCTGCTTATTACAGTAGCCTATTCTTTTTACATAGGCAAATACCAAAGCATACCTATCAAGTAATGGGTAATTTTTGACATATTATGCCAAGGTGGTAACATCTGAGGGGAACAGGTGCCTTTGTGGGATGAATGGAGACATGACAAAGATTAATGACTGCGACACAGGCCGTTATACTAAAGCTATTCGTGGTTGATGGGTGGGTGTGTGTGGCTGGGTGTCAATGTGGACCTTGACATGAGCAAACTAAAAATAGCAAGAGAGAATAAATAGGATGCTGCATTGGAGTGTTCCTCCCCCTTATTATTAAGTGAAACAGACTTGTGTTGAAACACACATTTATAAATACACACAAACTTTATTTTAATCTTTAATTTTATTGAATTATTTCTTTAAAAAAGCAGCTTAAGGTTTGAAAGAAAAGAACATTGATATACACTCTTCAACCATTTTTTTTATATTAATATAACCGTTACAATGTGAAATTATTAATAGAAAGGCCACACTCAGTGACTGAATGATTCTTTTTGTTATTTAAATAATTTTGACCTTTGCGCTTCCACTCCTGTAGTAGCTCAAATTAGTTATTTTGTATCATGAACACACAAATAGATTGTATATGCAAGACTACATGTACAATCCAGATATTCTCGGTCTAAGCAATTGAAAATCTGATTTGCTCTAAAAAAAAAAAAAAAGTACTAATAAAAACATATTTGCCCTATGAAAGATCATTGTAGTTTATTGATTGCATGTGAATAAGTTGGAATATTATCAAGTTATTGTATAGAATTAGACAAAAAAACAACAACAGTGCATTACATAATTATCATACAAAGATGACATATCCACCAGAAGCTTGGCCAGCTCACAGTGATAGCCTCCGCTTGCAGGTGATGCTGGAAGGCACATTTCCTTTGCTTAGGAACTATCATCACAGTTGACTCACAGGGGTGTGTTCTCTCACAACTCTCGCTTGGTGTGCCCTATGATCGTCCATCACTGTGTGGTTTGGCTCTTCTGCAAAACAGGAAATTTACTAATGATAAAAAGCAATTAGGTCTGCAGAGACGATCACCAAGGCTGAAGTGCTCTCCATCCATGAGTGGTAAAGGGCTACAGATGGGAAAAGGGCAGCTAATATAGAATCCACACATCATGGACACAAACTGCAACAACTTTTACAGATGGTGATTGGATGGGGACTCAGAGTACTACTTGTGAAAACAACCCTCAATCCTGTTTATCTCATAGTCATGTTTCCTTTACTCTTTTGTATGTTTCTTTAAGAGCTGCAGTTCATTCTTGAATGGATTAATTTTCATGCCATGATATTATATTATCTGTTATAAATACTCTACCGATTAAGCTCAATTATTTCTTTCTCTCCTTGCTGAATTTCAAGTACTCATCAATTGCTACGTCTTGGTGAACAATATGTTATTGTAATAAACAGCCAATCAAAAAAGTTTCTTGTAAACATGTGTGGCGGAATATTCTGCACAATTTAGAAACTGCATGTAAAAGTTTGACAGGATCAAATTATTCTGAAAGAGGCTGAGCTGGGTATACATGAACAATCCACATCAACGTGATGCATGTACGCCTCCAGGGGCCAGTCACTCTACCAAGCCTTTATCAGAATATTCTGATCAGCATGTTAACTTGACACCTTTGTAGTCTGACTGGCTGTTATATTTGAATTGTTTATGTCCATATAAAAAGTAAACAACTTTTTTTGTCTTTTGATCTGAATAAGTTTCAGTCTGATCCTAAAATATAGTGCACATAATCATAGCTAATGATTTCTGGATTTCATGTGAGACCCCTCTGAGGCTCTATTTTGGATGCTTGATTATTTATAAAAAAAAATGGGCTTTTCCATTTTCTATCATGCTTTTTTAGAAATCCGTGATTTTCAAACAAATAAAAAAAAATGCATATATACAGTATATATTCTGCCCGTTAACCACAACATTTAAAAAATAAATGTTTTACACTGTTTTGTTTGAAAAAAAAAAAGAGTCATAGCCAGAGCAGTGACTATCTACAGACATAAAAGTAAAGAATTCTGTTTAAACCGAAGTACATTTTGTAAGCAGTACTGCTACTGAGCAGCAGGGTGAAAAAAGAAAACATGAAATAACTGGGAAAAGTCAGATGTTGGACAGGTCTAATAACTATTCTGTTTTTATTCAATTTAATTGGCAGTTTTATTATTGCTTACAAAAATAAATTCCCTAAGCGTCTGCAGACAATATAATAACAAATATCATTGCAAAAACTATTAATAGGATAACTATTCAGAAAGCAGCATCTCCAGTTTAACAAGTAATACTTAAAAGTGGGGTACTGTATAAACAAAGATTACTTAAACATATGTGGCTATGTGAAAAAAAATTTCCTCAAATGAAAAATATTCAGCTAGGCCTAAGACTGATCTTAAGAAAAATCAAGATAGAACACACACTGAACCAAGCACTTCATAAGGGGAATCTTTGTTTTCCATACTGATTTTACTTAATTCACAGTTATGTTAAAACATACACTTCGTTGATATGTTTACAGGTCAAATAAGATGGAGCCTTCAATTCCAAAACTGAAAACAGAAAATACTGTTTCTTTCACCTTTTTTAATGGATGTCGTATTATCCTTCATGCCATATAAGTATGTGACAGAAACATGAGTAATATCTTTATACAAATCTATTAATCTATTGAGGTAATTAAAAAGAACAAAGCCAATTCTAAATCAAATTTATAAGAGCCAAATTCAAAGTGTCATAAAACCACTTCTGTTAACTTAACTTATGCTGTGCACATCTGTGGATGGCATAAAGCTGTTCCCAAAGAGTAAGTGAAACTCTGACTTGCTGATTTACAGCAGGGACACTGGAATGTCATTTGGGCTGGAGAAATGTGGTCAGATGGTGACAAAAAGAGGAACGGTAATTCACACAGAGGGGATGGGACTCCCAGAGGGGAGAATAGCAGATGTTGTAGAGAGCTTTAAGTACTTTGGAAAACCAAAGGCAAATGGCAACCAGAAAGAGGCTACTAGGAAAAGCAGCAACCGCCAAATACCTACAATGAGTAAGGCAAGTTCTGAGATGTCAGTTCAAGGGTATGAACAAGGTCTGGGCAATCAACAGCTATGCCTTGCCAGTAATCAGATACCGTGCTGAGGTAATGGGGTGGCCAAAGGAAGAAATTCAGGCCACTGACATTAAAACACAAGCTACTCACTAAGGGTATGGTAAAAAAAAAAAATCGATTTGGAGATATATCCTGATTTTTGGCTTCCTGATATAATATCGATCTTTCACATCCTAATATCGATAAAAAAAAAAAAAAAAGAAAAAGTTTTTAACAACAACAATGAAGGACAATGGGCTGCCTCTGAACTGCCACTCTGGCAAATAGCACTACGGAGCCCTTTTGCTTTGAGCCAGTCACAGTAGAAGACGTGGACTTACTCAAACACCAAAAAACTTGGATACCAAAATAACTAAATGATCAATAAGGTATGATAAACATATATAGAACTTTTAATTTATACATTTAACTTGGACAATTGGGGAAAATATTGCAATATATGAATTGTGATATAGCAATATTATGATAATATTGTGATATTATCATATTGTGACCCAAGTGTCTTGACGCATATTGTATTACAGCACCCATGCCAATATTTACCCCTAGTACTCACGATGCATGGTGGATTCCAGTCAAAATCCAATATTCACTGACTACTGTATACGCTAAGCGCAATGAAGTAGGCAGAGGACTAGTGATCATTTGCCCCCATCCACCCCTCTTCTAAAGCTTATTCCATCAGCCTATGAACAAGAGGAAAGATACTCCCTAGACAGGTTGCAGGTCTATCATAGGGCACCACACAGACACATGAACCATGCACATACACACACACCAAAGGACAATTTAGAAAAAAGCCAATTAATCTAAAGGTCATGTTTTTGGACTGTGGGAGGAAGCCAGGTATCCAAAGAGAACCCACACATACACAGGGACAACCTGGAACCTTCCTGTTTCAAGGGAACAGCGCTACACACTGCACCACGATGCAGCCTTTTGCCACCATCACAGATTAGATATCCAAGCACCAAGAATATATCAAGAAGATGGCCCCAAAGGATAAAATACTCAGTGAATGTCTCCCAATAAAAGCTGAAAGAAAAGGAATGGGTGTACTACTGAAAACTAGTAGAAGTGGCTGATATCCTAGCTGCCAATGTTTAGAGAGGGTTGGAAGAAGGAAAGCATAAACACACAGATAATTGTAGCACAGGAGCAGGCTTGAGCAGCAGAGCAATAGAGCGAGCCCCAGATCTACCATACCAGCAAGATCCCAGGTTCATGCCATTCAAGGAAGCTTCAGAATGACTCCTGCATCTCACAGCAAAGGTGCAAGATATTAGCAGAAAAGGAATGATTAGGGTTAGTGGCTGGTATAGTGTATAAAATCATCTGTGCAGAATACAAATTAGAGAACTCGAGGTCAAAATGGAAGTCATCTCCGAGGATGTTGAAGAATGACAAATCTAAGATCTTGTGGGATTTTTAGATGCAAACCAACAAATTGTGATCTTTGATAAACAGCATAGGACAACCGTTGTGATTAATCTCACCATCCCAAATGTTGAATGGCGACATCAATTGTTCACTGTCATATCGATCATTGAGTCAGACACAGGAGTTTTCCCGGCAACCAAATGGTCATCATTTGAAACCCCAGCTCTGGATTTTTTTTTTAAGTTCTATCCTTGGGCAAGACACTTCCCACAGCCTGCCAATAAAAGGTTGTCAGAGGGCCTCGTAGCCTCTGTGGATGGCTGCCTCAGTTTGGTCAGTGAGCCTCAGGGCAGCTGTGGCTACATTGCAGCCTGTCAAAATCAGAGTGCGAATGTGTGTATGAATGGGAGAACTTAGCATACATGCTTTGGAGTCCCATGACCTGAAAAGGCTCTATATTAGTACAGGTAACTTACCATTTACCAAATAATGGAAACCTCAGAAAAAAGAATACTGGAGACTGAAGGAACTTGAAAGAGTCTGGAGGACTAAGGCAACTTTAGTTCCTGTGGTCAATAGAGTACTCTGGACAGTAACCCCAGCACTGGCAAAGGGGCACAAACAGATACCTAAAGACACCGACATCTCACTTCAGCAGAGCTTAGTGCTAGGAGCAGCTACAGTAAGATACTGCAATGAACCCAAAAAAATCCCATGCATCTGGTAGAGGACCCAAGCCTAAGATGAAAGAAACCACCCACCCTGGATTAAGAAGGATGGCTGAGAGAGGGGGTTTATAACCCTTTCCTCTGTTACCTGAACAAGCTGGTTAGGGTTACTGTAACCTCTACTGCATTGCTTTAGTATTCCGCCAAAAGTCCACACATGCAATAAATACTCCTATAAGTAGCTTACTTCAGTGACCCTCATCAACTCTTCCTCTTAGGCATGTTCAACATGTTACATGCGCAAATAGAGTACCTTAGGGGCTCACTATATCACAGCCTCCCTCCTCCTCACATGTGGACCTGTTTCTGTCTACTCATGTCAAGTTTTGTCACTTTGAAGGCATTACCCACCAGACAAAGCCACTTGTGATTGGCTACTCTTCAGGAAATCCCACCTCTTGAGGCTCTACTTTTCTTCCTACTAGCAAAGCAACTTCAGGCTAACTGCTTCTCTTCTAGAGTTAGAAGTCCATGAACATCCAGGGGCAAAACATAGAAACTGTGGAGGGTTTCAAATACTTGGGTGTTCACGTCAATAATGAACTGGACTGGACTCATAACACTGAAGCCCTGTCCAAGAAGGGCCAGAGCCGCCTCCACCTCCTGAGGAGGCTGAGATCCTTTGAAGTGAGCAGTCTCCTGCTTAAAACCTTCTATGACTCTGTGGTGGCATCCGCCCTACTCTACACTGTCATCTGCTGGGCCCCTGGCAGCGCAGAGCAGGTCAGAAAGAGACTGAACACACTGGTGAGAAGGGCCCTTTCTGTCCTAGGCTGCAGTCTGGACTCAGTTGAGGAAGTGGCTGAGAGGAGGGTGCTGTCCAAGCTTATATCCATCGTGGACAACACATTTCACCCCCTGACACCAGAGTGTACAGTAGCTGAGCAGCTCCTTTAGTGAAAGACTGTACCACAGGTCATTCATCCCTGCTGCAGCTAGACTCTACAATGCGACACTACAACGGGACTAACTTGTGCAATGCATATTGTGCAATTACAATTTAATACCCTGTGCAAGAATCTGTTTCTTTATATTTTATACCAATTGCAATAGTTATATAGATAAATACCCATCTATATAAATACCCATGTAAATACCCTGTGCAACAAGCTTGTGTAATAATCCTGCTTGTAAAAAAAAAAAAAACTTCAGCTGTTTTGCAATGATATCATATATATATATAT
>NW_015150867.1:0-40338 GCF_000732505.1 Cyprinodon variegatus | reverse complement strand
TAAAAATTAATGAAATTAATGAAAAAATCCAAAAAAATTAATGAATTGTAATTCTTTTTAATGATCCGTGGAAACCCTGGATCATTATATATATATATATATATATATATATATATATATCATTAGTTACTTTATTAAAATTGTCCTACCCATCTAACATGAAACAATTGTGTTAAAGGTTGCGTTATTTTTTTCTGTGTAAGATGAAGGGGAGGTAGCATGAATCTGTAGGGGTTTGGTTCAGTGTGATTTGCAGACCCTACCCCAGAGGTCAAGGAGAATGTGAGTGAGATCCGAGAGCACTGGTACTTGCAAGAGATGTCATGCTGGAGAGCAGACAAGCAGGTGAAGAAGACTGAGAACTGTTGCACACAGGTAAGGCCTTTTTCATGAAGTTTGGAGAAGGATTGAGGTTCACTGGTTGTCTTGAACAATAGCAGTGTTCAGATTAAAAGAAATAAAAAAAAAGAACATTTTTGACAAGTTCTTCCTCGTTTAGGTCTTTGGCTGGAATACCATCAGGGGTAATCCTCCGGCGAAGAGAGATGATCCTTCGCTTCCTTATTTACACACTAGTCATCTTGATTGAGCAAGGTTATCAGGTGTACAGCAACACAGGTCGGTCGAGCCATCAGCAGAGATCCTCTCTGTGACAGTAAGCTAACTGATACCAGAAAAAGAAAAACCCAGAGAACCTAACAGGGTTGCTTTAGCAACAACCCACTAAAACTCAGATGCCCACATACTACTCAGAAATAACAAAAAATATCCAAGTGCTGTTCCTTTTAAAGACTCTCCAGATAAAAAATAAAACATTAGAGCTATTTTGATTAGTTGGTAAGAGAGTTATAATAAATATCAAGACGGTAAATAGATTTATTTCACCCACGTGATGCAAGCTGGCTTTAACTCTCTGAAGGACATGCTAGGTAACATTTGCCAAGGGGGCAGAAGCATCTACTCCAAGCATGTCCCACACAGCACACTGTATTATGAGAGCAGCAGAAGCTGCAGTGATAAGGACTCACTTTGGTGTTCATTTCCACTGAAAACTAGAGCAACCTTGCATATCCTGGCTCATGGGGTTGCTTGATTGGCTGCCAGTTTGATAATGAAAATTAATGTGAGTGGACACAGGCAATTACCCCTAATCATCTCTCTCCAGCCTAATGAACAACTGTTTCAGCAGTTTTTTTTTTTGTTTTTTTTTTTTGTTATTCTAAATCTCACAGTTTAGAGAATAGGATGATCTCCTTTGACCATGTCCGGATGCTGTCCTGTTAAATGCTGTATAAGGTAATTATTTGGTAATATCAGTGGTAAAGTTCAACCAGAGGCCATGATCTAGAGCCAAAATGATTGTACTGTGTTTGGACCTTCAAAACATGTTGTAGCCCCAGGGTTTAAGACATGCGCTACATTATACAAAGTTTTTGTTTAGTCAGTGCAGTTGTATTGATTGGTAGCCACAGGAAGCAAGCAGCATCAATGGCAAATCAATTACACATATGCAGCATATAATCAAATTTCTACAAAACTGCTGAGCTGTAACAAAATCTTCGATTGACAGTAATGCTAGTCCTTTATGGTGTTATCATTGCAAAATGAAGGAAGCAGATGTATTGAGAGATAGGAACCAAGAGTAATATTATTTATACTTTATTATTACATTACTGTAAAATTAATCTAACAGACAAAGGTAACACATAACCCACCAAACAACAGACGTCATTTAGACGATGGGTTTTAGGCTAAATATGGTTGGTCCGTTATAGTCTCATAGTCCATTATAGATTTTTACCATAGATGTTGAAAATTGGACTCTGTTTGGTTGGTTTGATTTTTGTTCCAATTTAGTCAAATAATAAACGTTAAAAAGACGCTGAAAAGCCATTCTTTAACCTCTTTTTTTTTTTGGCTCGGTGGGAATTTAAAGAATATTGCCTCATGAAGATCAAGAAACATAACAGACAGGCCACAGAAAAAGTTGTGGAAACATTTAAAGTATAGTTAGATTTTAAAGCAACACCCATTGCTTTGGGAACCTCACAGACTTCCTTTGCGGTACAAGTGCTAAAGGCATGGCTTTCACAGGTCAGGCAAGGATGACAGATAATACATACATGAAGCTGAAGAAATGCTTTCATGGAAAATGCAATGTGAGCAGACAAATGGAGAATGGCGGTGGCAGCTGCCTGATAAACCAGACTAAATGTGAGATTAAATTGGTAATTTAGTCTGGCCCTGATGAATGAGACATCGGAAGATTGTTGATGAGAACAACCCAGTGTCTTTCAAACCGCTGTCTGTGGCTATTGGCCAATGCTCTGACCAATGAGCGGAACAGACTCTGACGTAGTAAGCGCGACAGAAAGTTGGTGGGGGAGTGTAAACAAACAGCCTGTCGGTAAAACGGCGAATACGTCCTTCTTAAAAATGAATGAGCGTAGAGCCTCTTCCCGCTCACGTTTCAACGAAAACCCCAAGTCTAATCCTTCCAAATCTGATTCCAAAGCAGAGTCAAATGAGAACTGTGACATAGTTGTTGCCATCTTGCTTGCTGTGATTTTCTCCAGCATCGCGCAGCTTTGTTGTCATGCCCTCAAAACCACGCCCGCTTTGCATCCAGAAATTCAAAACACATCTCTGCGTTGTGATTAGCCCGCCAGTTCTAGGGCCTGGGGCATTGATCAAGGCTAGACCACTCGCAGGCAAAAATTACTTTGGCCGCTGACAGGTGAGGCTAGTTTACTAGGCTGGGTGGCAGCATCAATTTGTGGGGATGCATTTATTTAACAGGACAGTTAAATATCATAGGGGTGATGGATGGACTTAATTATAGAGAAATTAATAAAAAAAAAAAAAAGCCAGAGTTAGATTGGTCTAATCCAAGTCAAAATCCGGAATCAAATGACAATCAGTGGCTTGAAAACTGATGCATAATGTATTGTCACTCCAATGTGACTGTATTTTATTGCAAACAACAGAAGACTAAAACTTAGACCTCTAGTTACTAACCCCCAATCCTTGTTGTTTAGTTACAATACCTTAGGTCTCTACACATGGGTGGTTCTAGACAGGGACCCCTGTAGATCATGTCCTGGCCCCTGTTATGGGTCCTTTACCGAAGACATAATACTCAAAGAAATTCTAATGATGATCTACGCTGAAAAAGACATGGTTACGATAGGTCATTTGGATCTATTTCCTTTTTTCTTTACAGATTCTGTTAGGGTTCCAGTTTTAGGGGGTTGTTTTGTTCTTTTTCAGTTCCTCCATGCATCCACCAGATGGTGCCATTGTTCTCAGATGGTCTGGAGGGCTTCGTGTTCTTCTCAACCTCTCACACATTGCAGCCTATTTGGTCATCACTTCCTGAGGAGTATTTAAGCAGCAGACTGTCTTCACTTCCTGGCCAGAGTGTTTGCCAGTATTGGTTACTCAAGCCCCTCAGAGTTTGCTGAGACATTCTTTGAGTTCTTGTTTCATCTGAGCTTTCTAGCGCTAACCAAGTTTGTCTTTTTGCAGGATATCAACTGATCCACTGGATAAGCCAGGTCCTTCTGGTCTTGGAAGGGACTCTCTTGTCACGCTGAGAAAAGTAGACAGATCTCCTTATCTGAACACCGTTCACTTCAGGAACATTGTGACAGTCTGCTCAGCTGCTCCTCAGGACCACCATAAACCCTAAATCCAGACATCAGCCAGTTTTCCCACAGTCCTTGAACTCACCACTTTGATCTCCCTCTAGAGTTTCCGGTTCCAGTTCACCAGACCGCTGGATTTCCCACAAGCTGAGAAACCCATGTTTTGTCTCTCAGAGAACCCCCTTTGTGTTGTCTCTCTGAGTGCCGCAGCTCACAATAAACTATTTAACTTTTACCAGCCTCTGAGTTGTTTCTGCAAGTGGGCTAACTTTGAAAACCCATCATGACAGATTCTGTTTTCATAATTATTTAAAAACAATAAGGCGATAATAAGGCTTCAGAAGTATTGAGATATGATCCCAGTTTTCATCTGCCAAATGTTTTTAAAAAAATATTTTTTTTTTTTTTTTTCCGGTTGATTTTTTCGTTTTTTTTGGTTTTTATTTGGGTTTTTTTGGAAACCGGCATTTTTACTTTAATTTAGTTGAAAAAAAAGTAAAATTCCTAAATCATAAATGTATATTTACCTAATAAGACATAGAATTTTAATTAAGCCTAATTGAATAGAACTTTCACTTAATGCAGCCATTTTAATATATTTGAATCCCTTGCCCTGCTTTTATATTTCATGCTTTTCTTGGCCCCCATGAAAACAATGCTGGCCCCCTCCTGGCCCTCTGGTACATTTTGTCTAGTACTGCCACTGTTTCTACCGTTTTTGAGACAAACTGGGGATGTAAACCGAGTTTTAAATCCATAGAAGGAGCATGATAAAAATGTGTTCTCTTGGGTTTTACAGGAGATCCTTTGCAGCCGTACAGCGTGAGGGCACGCACATTAGTTCATTCTGCAGAAAGCGAAGCAACACTACATTTTATGGTCATTACACTAAAAAGTGGCCTGCGGCGAAATGTGCCCCCTATCACATGGAGGCATTACTTTATGGTCCACTCGGAAGGGTGTGTGTGTGTGTGTGTGTGGTTTGTTTGATTCCAGGGCATCTAGATCTGTGAGTTTATAAAATACTAGGTTTAATTGTTATTAAATGGCGCAAATAAGAGGAGCAACAGTTCTGTGAAAGAAGATTGTTTCCTTGTTTTCTATCACTTAGGGAGAACAACCTGCTGCCCGGCTCTGATTTGGTCATCACCTCTGTGCTTTGGTGCAGCCTGTGCAGTGCGCGCCCCTGTGCTCCTCCTTTCTGAACTGTAGTACCCAGCGGGACGCTCCGCAGTTCGCTCATCCCGCTCCTTCCCCTTTGCTTCATTTTACGCGCTCCGCGTCTCTGCGTCCACAGCGCTTCTGTCAGGCTTCGGAAAGCTGCCGGACAGTCCGCGTTCCGATGGCAAAGCGGTCCATGTGATCGCTCAGTGTAAAGGATTAAAACCTTTTTTTTTGTTCTCCCTCCATCTCTTTATCTTCTCTCTTTTTTTTCTTCCACACTCATTTTCCACATAATGTGGGACGCGCGTCGTGTGCGCGGAGTGCTCCCCTCAGCCGTAGCCGCCTAACTGAAGGGGGATCCCAGCTCGGTTTTCCCACCTTAGGATCCAGAGTAGTTTGCATGAAAAGGCTGGTTTACAGCGGCAAGGTAAGAATGGCTATTTTGATGAAATATTATGAATATTTTTAACCTATTATTACTTTAGTGCTCTAAGGAATGTGTAGGCTGTCAGAGTGCTGATACTGGAGGTAGTTGGTGGATTGTTAGGAGATTCACAGTGACTATTGAATAAATAGTGTAACAGGTATGCCGCAGTGTTATATATATATGGTTTATTTCACCATGACCCTTTCCTACAGACATATTATAGCATATGCCAACCATTCAGCTTGTGCGTGCAAAATTTGTTATTCAAATCAGCCAAAACCAAATGTAACTAAAACCTGTTCAAGAAAATTCTTTCATGTGAAAGGCAAACAATCTCACGATTTTACATGCTTAACTCCCAAATGTAATTTTTAATTGTTAGGTCAGTTTATTTATTTATTTTTTCAAAACAAATGCACAACAGCATATCTAACTGAATGCAAATCTATAATCTATGAATAAAACAATTTGATTGATTTTATGTGGCAGATTCCAGTTTCCACTAGGCTAACATACAATGTGTTTGTGGTTTGATATCAGTTATCATAGTGTACAATTAACTTTGAATTCACTTCAGAATAAAATGGCAATAGGTTTTAAAATGATTTATCTAAGGGCTGCCAACAAATTTTAAGTAAAAGTTTTTAGTAAAGTAAAAGCCTTAGCATTCTGATAGGTGTGATTAAACTTCAGAAATTTCTGCTAAAACCAAGAGATTGCTCTTTAAAGTTGGATTTTAAGAAAGTAATTTTGTAGGAGTACTGTAGTGAAATTATATTGACTCACTATAAATACATTCTGCATAGACTGGCAAAGTGAAATCATTGATTTGGCCAAATGCTCTCTTAGAAATATGATGAACTGGATCAATAACCCTGTGCAGCTGTCATAATGTTTGACTTGAAGACAAGTGGTACAAAGATTTAACACCCGGTGTTCCATTTCTCCTTACTAAGAAGTCGTCTCTTTTTGTTTCTTTTTTTTTCAGCCATGGAGGGACTTGCCTAGAGAGGATCCAACATAATTCAAAAGTTTCATACATTTCCCCTTCATATTATTCTTTGCCTGTTCAACGTGGTAACATCTATTGAGAAGTATCCTTTTCCATTATCATGGCCGAGAAGCTTGGATCAACAGGGCCTAAACCCAACAACATCCGAACTTCACCATCATTACCCCCCGAGCCTATCGAAATCATTCGCACCAAAGCCCGCTCACGAAGGGTCCGCCTTAATGTCGGTGGCCTGAACCATGAGGTTCTGTGGCGGACCCTGGATCGCCTACCAAGGACCCGGCTCGGTAAGCTCCGGGACTGCAACACCCACGAGTCCCTCATGGAGATCTGTGATGACTACAGCCTAAATGAGAATGAGTACTTCTTTGACCGGCACCCGGGGGCCTTCACCTCCATCCTGAACTTCTACCGCACAGGCAAGCTGCACATGATGGAGGAGATGTGTGCCCTCTCTTTTGGCCAGGAGCTGGACTACTGGGGGATCGACGAGATCTACCTGGAGTCTTGCTGCCAGGCCCGCTACCACCAGAAAAAAGAGCAGATGAATGAGGAGCTGCGGAGGGAGGCTGAAACCATGAGGGAGAGGGAGGGAGAGGGAGAGTTCGATAACACCTGCTGCCCAGAGAAGAGGAGGAAACTTTGGGATCTTCTGGAGAAGCCCAGCTCCTCCGTGGCTGCAAAGGTAAGAATCCAAGACTGCAAAGGGAGTTTGTACCTCCTCAGCCTCACATTTCCTAGTCTCAGTCCAAGCTGAACACTCTGGTTGCATAATAACACATTGCAAGCATGCTTGTTAAAGACCAACTCCCACGTGCGCTTCAAAACATGCCCATGAGTTCATCAGCTCGAATGTGATACGGTCAGTAGAAACAGTGGTTAAGTTTTAAAAGCAAAGCTTTTCTGAGGATAAAACAGAGGGCCGGAAAAATAATTGTGTCTGCTTTTTATCTAAATTACTGCTGATCAGTGACTTGACTAAGTTTTTAATAAGAAGAGATACGTTTCTTCCCTGATACAGCTTCATTTTGTGTCTTGGTGACAGTCTTCAGTGACTTGATGATGGAGTAGCTTCTCATGGCTATATTAATGCCTGTTTTATATGTTTTCTTACATTGTCCACTTTCAAGCAAAATAAGATTGTCTGTCTTCAGAATATACTATATCTAATATATTAAATGATTAAAGTTTCATTTACTACTGCTTAGAGATTACAAATCCTATTTACTAGGTTCACACCAAGACTTGTCAGTTTTAAAGAACAATAAGTTCTTGACATTGTATGTCACTGTCCAGTGGCCTTATCTTCTTACCATACAATGCTTGCATAGTGAGGTCTTGTGTGACTGCTTACGTGTAAAAGTCAGAGACTGAGACTAGAATACCGTCAGCTCTAAGGACTTCAAGGTAATTCACCGAATAGCATAAAATAATAAAGGCGCTAGATGCTTTTATATACATATAAATATATATAGTGGGATTGTTCAATTTGATCTATGTCATACACATGACAATATGACCAGTTTCTGTGAAGTTTCTGGTCAAAGGAAAATTGACTAATATCAGTTATTGGCCAACTGAGTCGCACATCTAAAAAAGGACTTATAAGGAAAATAACAGCCAGCCTCCAAGGAATAATACAGGAGGTTATACTCTGTTGTAGGGTTGTGTTGTACCTCAAGGCTATACATCAGTTTTTTCTTAGCCTTTTGTATAATAGGATGTTCTTCCAAGTGAAAGAAGACAAGATGTTATCTGTCATAAGTTGATATATTTATAGCAAAAAAAGGAGGGAGATCTTTATTTTGATGGATTTAGTTAACAAGGAGAAAGAATTTGCTGAACACAAGTGATCACAACAGTAAGGTTAAAAAATGCTCCACTTTTTCATAACATCACTATATAGTAAAAGTATATAACATGTTTCAACATTTGTAATACAAAACTCTATTTGTTACATACTGGTTGTACAGGAATAACAGCACAATCATAAAGCAGTGATCCTTAAAGCTGAAGGTACAGTACCAAGAATAGAAAATACTTTTTTCTTTAGTTTTTGAGCTGCTGATTACTGATCACAGCTGTTTAAGGGTAAAACTGACTGATTCCATTATTTGGCCTATAGACTGGCGTGTCTCTAGTTCTTGCCTTGTCTTAAAATAAAAGGTGTAAGTCTTATATTAGCAGCTAGCACACTGTTTTTAAAAACTAAGACATCATTCAACAGCAATGAAACATAATGGCTCTTAGTGGACAGAGGTTGTTTATCCCATTGTTGTCTATTATGCAAACCACTCTCTCCTCCTGCTTTATTGACAAATTCCCTATTTTCAGTAATTCAAACAGTGGTTGTGATTGACACTGATCCTGTCTCAGCTTGATTACAGCATTCATCCTTTACAGTGAAGCTGTTTATCATATGAATTAATTAGACAGAGACTGCCGATATCTAATTTAGGGCCGACTCATGTGACAGCAGTTGAGTAATTTGCTATGCTGTGCAACGTCTGAAGTGATTTACTCCCCAATACAGTTCCTTTTTTGACTTCAGACACATCTGTGTTTTGCTGACTTGTACACTATCATGAGGGGGAAGCCCTTGGTTCCTGGAAGGGAAATCCCATCCTAAATCAAATTGAATTACCATCCTGCTGACAGGCCTATGTGGAGGGCCTGATCATGATTTCAATAGCTTAGGCTATCTGCAGCTGAAAGTCATACAGAAGTAGAGTACTGTGACTGCATAGTCATAAAGCAGCTCCCCGAGTTGAGGGAAGCCTTTAACCGCTCACACATCATGCAGTGAGCTCTTTTGAAAGCTCCTGACTGAGGAAATGCCATTACTAGTTTCGCTACACAGCCATGTGCTTTCATACAAGGCAACTAAAGCTCTTTGTCAAATGCAATTTGTCTTCTGGCACACACATTTGCCCTTTCCTCTCTTCTCTCCTTTTCCTTTTACTCAGTCTTACTCTACAATTAGAGTCAGTTCTGATGCTTTATGCCACATACAACCCCTTTGGCCTTTAAGTAAAGGTTATGCACGGAGGTTGTTACCTTCCCCATGGGGTCATTCAAACCATTTCATACAATTAGGTTTACATGAACTTGCATTTTAAACTGAAAAGATAGAAATCCAATGTGTGATAAAATAAAGCTAATGTAATAGTAGCTGTGAAGAGGTGCCCAGAGAAGCTGCAAGCAATACAGGAAAGATGGAGGCAAAGAAAGTGGCAGAACAAAGCTTTAAGTTATCCAGCTGGTGCACTCACAAGTTCTTCCCAGGGTGCTGGTCCTGATGATTGCAAACCTTTAGTGATGAATTATAAAATGAAACTGTAAAAAAATGCAGTGTGTTTTATGTGTTACTGTGTATTTTCTTTTGAAAAAAATAGTTGGATTCAGAAAAAATGACTAGCACTACCAAATGCTTGTTTTTGTGAGATGTTAGGAGTCCATGGAAAAGAGAGTAACTTTGTAAAAAAGAAGTCCTCCCCCAAGATCTTTGACTTTAGGGAATATACTCGTTAAGCACAACAGGGGATGAGGCTTGTTTAACTGGCACAAGGCTAAGTGATGTTGTGGCTTCTGAATTCTAAGAACGGGGGCAAACCTTTTGTTGACTGTGTTGGCAAGAAATGATAAGTATGTTTATGTCAACATGGCCTCTCACAGATAAAGCTACTGGAAAACATGTGTTATTACAATGCAATGTTCATCCTTCATTATTACATTTGCATAAATGTTATTTGAATGCATTCTACCAGCACAAATATTTTTTGCACAGTACTAACCCCATTATGGTATAAACACTTCTCTACAGCAGTGGTCCACAAACATTTTCTGCTTTCATACCATAAAATGCTGGTTAAGTATATTACCAAGTCACAAAAAATGTTTTTATTGATTGCAAAAATATCACCCACATGCAATTTAATATTTTCATATGTTTGTAAATGCTGTCTAATTTCTGTAACATTTATAGCATTTATGCATTCTAAATATATTTTTCATCATTTAGGCTGATATTTGATGCAGATATCAAGATCACACACTCTTTCATAACTCCCAACGGAGTCTTAACTCTTAATCCTCTTGACATGACTTGGCCTTTGCCTTTAAGGTGCCACAATATTTAGGTGCCTTTAGGACACCCGAGCAACTACAATATTCACCCCACAATACTCACAGGTAAGAATGCATATGGCTGCCACATTATGTATTTCATGGCCTGATTCTATAGAGCTGTTTTAGTAGCTAAAAGGGACCAGCTTAAATAAGGACAGGTGGTTATAACAGTAAGACTGATGCTAGCTATAGGAGCCAACATCTGGCTTTTTTCTGTTCGGGTTTATTCTTACATTTTTACTAAGTAAAACCAATGCCTAATTTCTCATGTTTAAATGACTAAGGCCTCATGCTGTGGCAGCTCTTGCATGAATTATACCCTTAATAAGCTCTTCCTTGTTCTGCTTAACAAACAACCAGACATGGCTACACAAAAAGGTATAGTTTTAGTATGCAAGTTATTGGAAACATTAAGAAATGAAAATAGTGACAGACAGACAGACAGACAGACAGACAGACAGACAGACAGACAGACAGACAGACAGACAGATAAAGAATCTATTGACCTGTCATTATAGTATAATTCTCCCACTGTTGTTAATCTCAGTTGTTTCTAATGCAAAAAAAATATTTTTGTTTGTTTTCTAGAAATCTGAAATAAATGTTTACTGAATCTTTCATTTTATATTTATGAATAGAAAACACTGTAAAATTGTACATTGTAATTGACAAAAACTTAGAAATATTTCACCCAAATTTTAAGATTTCTGTGAATGTATTACTTAATTTAGTACATTTACTTTTTAACGTTAATTTTAACGCAAAGCTATTAAATAAAGTTTAAATAATTCAAATTCATTTGTATAATAAATTATGTGTATTCGAAAGACATTTTAGATAGGCTCAGAACCTTGATGAACTGACTGTGCAGATAAGGTTTTGAGGTGTACTTTTTTGCTTAAAAACATATTACGGATATCCTATACAAAGCTCTATCTCTTCAATATATGAAAGGTTTTAAAGCTACAGTACACTTAAGGAATGGGACAATAAGATTCAGTTAAGTAAAACCCCAGAAAATTTAGATTACCAGCGTACATGTGTATCAAACGGCTACCCAGGCTTAAAATAGCCCCAGGCTTCTGGGGTTTTTAAGAGGCATTATAAAAGGGGTTATAGTGTGACTTCATTTTGCTGCAGTTACTAACTTATAATATGCAAGAGAAAAGTCACTTTCAGTTTTTTACAATTTTTTTTAGGTAGAGCTAATTAAATTGTGTTGACACAAACATTGCATGTTCAATGTTTTCATGAAATAAAATTCTCATTTTTATATATTTTTGGGTTAGCATGCTGCTAACATGCTGCCCCTGAAGATAATAGAAAAGCATCTATGGGCATTTTAAAGAGATCACTGCTTCTTCCTTGCAGAGTCAGCCAGCCACATGCCCCCCTCACACAGCAGCCATGTCCAGCCTTGTTCTTGCTCCTTAATGTGGATCTGCTCCATTACTCTCCTCTTTATCTAATAAGCTAGTCTAGCTGGTGGAAATAAGCAATGGGCCAGTATGCACACAGCCTTTTGCCATTCAGTTCTGCAGTGCTTGGTCCTCTCCACCACAGACACTGTTGGCAGACTCTTAGGCTTTTGCTCAGGGGTGTTTGTTTCTGATCACAGTAGGTTGCCTCCTTCCAGCTGACTGTTATCTTCCAGACATTAATTCACTCAGCTTGTACAGTAGGTGCACTGATGTAGATCCTGATGCTCCAAGAGACCAAGATGAGAGGAGTTTTTATCAAGAAATAGTGTAGGAACGATATAGTTAAACTAGAGACACATTGTCTCTTTTAGATGCAAGGAGCACAACATGTTTTTATCTTTCAGTGCAATATGAGTTGTTATTGAGGTTAAAAAGTTAAGTCCATATGCTCTCCCTGTTTTTGTATGGATAACAATTAGAATATCTTTTGTAAAAACACTTTCTTTCCTTTTCTATGTTTCTGTAAATAAATAATCTCACAAAAAAATGTTATCTGTACATAGAAGCTCAAGGTAACATCAGTCAGTTGGAGTTATTGCCTTTTCAGGCCTTGAGCAAGTTATCCTCGTGTATTACAAGAAAAGACTTTAGATGAAGCATACCTTCTTTAGCCCGTTGTATCAGTTACATAACCCTACCAACAGACCTTTAATCAGCACGGCATAGCATTTAGGCACTAGCACCTAAATCCTCTTTACTCGCATTCATAATCAGATAAGAGAGAACCTCCTAGATTATAGGTGGCATGAGTTCTTCTGGCTCCGCATGGGAAGTAAAGTAGCAGCATTTATCATCTGGATTTTCCAGGACACACTCCAAAGCCAGTACCCAATCCTGCATTTTTTTTCTTATCTATAGGTCGTCTATGATATGGGAACTGTTTTAGCGTTAAATCATTACTGTAATGTTTTTGACAAGATTTGAGAATTTTATGCACTATTTTCTATTGTAAACCTTCAAAAAGGTGTGAAATGTCACTGTTTTTTTCCGTTCATTCCTCTATTGCTGTTCTGAATGACTATTTAAATTACTGTTGTAATTAAAATTGTTGTGTATGCTAGCAAATTTAATGTTTACAAACCAAACACTTTTTAAAATAAGTTTTAAAAAGGAGTTTTTCACCTTTCAAGACAATTTAATACTGCTTTCTAAAAAAAGGTAAGAATCATTTCTATTTTATCAAGATAGGAGTTTTTGACATAATAAGGAACGCAGATTATGAGAGGATTCTCGGTGCAGAACCATTGGCTGGAAATCTGCTGAATGATCTTCAAACCTGACCAGCAGTAACATTTTTCTGGAAGGTATATGAGTCTGTGTACTATCAGGCAATTTGTTTTTTTTCTTCAAAACCAAAAATGGATACTACTTCCATTTTTCCATTTACAGATCAAAAACAGAAAACAAAGCCGTTTTACCTGTCTTGTCACCAGAATTTAGAAACGAAAAACCAGAAAAACTTAATGAAAAAAACAGCCCGTTTTTGGATTTCGCCAATTCCTTTTAGCATTATTCTTCTTCAGAGTTTGAAAGACGAAGAAGGTTTCATGGCTGACCCGGAAGTGCAGGAAAATATTTCTAAATAAAAGCCTAGATAACATAATGCGCCCTTGTCCTTTTATTTGATTAGATTTTTTTTTGGTTGTGTTGTTCTTTTTTATTGTTGCCTTATAACCATATGTGTGCCTTAAGCCTGTAAGACTTGACTTCACGTATGTACAAACCACGTGATTTTGTACATTTGTTCAAAATGTTTCATAAAAAAGGATATACATAATGCATAGCCTGAACAAAAAGATAATGAAGCGTAAAGATGACTAGCCTACTGTTTAAATTCGAAGATGCACAGCTTTCACGGCGGTGAGTAGTTGCTGGGAGGCCATGACTGGGCTTAAACTTTGACTTTGATCTAACAATCCTTGTTTAGGTCAGTGTCATGGAACAGACCAACTGAATTGGTCTGGTTAACAGTTGGTGAGCTAATAAAGCAGGAGTAAATTAACGTCCATACCTGTTTGGGTCTGAGTGAGGTTAAAGTCATTATAGCTGATTCAGCTCCACCCAACTACTTCAACTAGTTGTGCTGCAAGCGTCACTGTGCTTCTGGTATTATTATCAGAATGCTGTTTACAAAAATAAAAAAACCTTTAGAAAGACAAAAATTTATGATTAAACATTAATATACGTGACTGATATATCTCTTAGGTAAACAATCTTTTATCTTTTTTTTTCATCCATCCATCCCTTTTCCATTGCGCCCATTTTCCATCCATCATTCCTTTCCTTGCAACCCCTGGTGGGGGGTCTATCGCAGGGTAACACAGAGACGAACTGGAAAAACAACCATTCACGCACACACATCAAAGGAAAATTTAGAGAAGCTGTGGTAGCTTTGGAATATGGGAGGAAGCCAGAGTACCCAGAGAGAACCCATGCATGCACAGGGAGAACATTCAAACTCCTTGCAGAAAGACCTCGGGCCAGAAATTAAACCTTTAACCTTGTTGCTGCAAGGTAGCAGTGCTACCCACTGCTCCACTCTATAGATGCTCTGTTGTATAAGACATAGAACTGACAGAAGTTCAAAATGTATTGAATCTGCTTGACTCTAAATTGTCAGGTGGATGGTCACTTTGATAATGTAATACAAAGTTTTAGAACAAACTTCTTACTCTAAAGAAAATGGGAGATAAGACGCTCTGTGGAGCCAGTATAAATACGCTACCATTGCCTAACAGATGCATATTTACTGTGGGGTTTGTACAGTACTACAGTACAGTACAGTATTACAAGGAAGGAAAATTCTGTTTATATTATAAACAACAGGGCTCATGTATGCATGGGGCTAATGAGGATATCCAGATGGTGTTGCAGGCCAAGTTCTACAAGTAACTGCACTTTTGATCACTAGAGCTTCCCTACAGCAGATTTGCTAATTAGACAAGAGCTTTTTATTCCACTATTGCACCTAACAATAATTTTCATGGATGATTAGTTATATTTGAGCATAGTTTGCTTTCCTCAATCCTAAAAAAAAACTGAATTACATAATTTATTTGAAAATTAAATGAAGTTTTCTTGTGCATTGATAATTTTTTTTTATCTACCCATAAAAAAATACAAAATAGTAGCTTTTATTAATTGTATATCTTCTATAAAAATAGTCAAATCATCTTTACTGTTTTCTCAGGTCATGTTTTACCTGCTAAATTGAGAAAACATAATAATACGTCATGTCACAGCAATTAATTTGGATTTAAATGCAGTTGTAGGCAACCCTAGAAAACCCAGATTTTGTTTTGAATTTAGGTATTTGGAGCTGAAATTTCTTATGTGCTTTGAATCAAACAGAAAGTCAGCAGCAGTTTTCACTGTGCGTGTCATTAACATTGACCTTTACAAGTGAGGGGAGTGAGGTTTACGTCATTGTAGATGACTCCTGGCATAAGTTTTTGTCGAGAGAAATGTTATCCCTGTTTTGTTTTGTTTTTTTCTATTTGTAGATAACAACTCTTACTGTTGTTTGCAAGAGTCCAAAGCTTTTCCAGAGTGAAAATCATTGTATTTGTTTCTCATCGGTTCTTGAATCTATTTAGATTGAGGCATGATATGTTAGCTTTTTGAGCTATTTAGGCCTACTTCAATTTGCCAGACAGGTCCTAATTATGTGATTCCTTGCTTCCAGTGCTCTAACAGTGATCAGGCTAAAGTGTTGCTGATGAAATAAAATAAAAACTGGCAAAATGTGCATTATCACAGGTCAGTCATGATTTCACAAGAGGACAATTATTCAGTTATATTTGAATTTGGGCAGCAATTAATGATTTTTTAGCAGATCGATTAATCTGTCCAAAATGTTTTTGATTAATAATAGCAAAAGTTTCCTTAAAGGAGATTTCACAAAATTAAACCACATGAAACAAAATCTTTTCTGCGTGAGGAGTTCTGGATAGAGCATATTTTCTTTTTTTACCCATCTTGGGTTGCACTGTCAGCTAAAGGCATGTTTTACAGTCCCTATACTCCAGTAAACAGTTAATCGATTACTAAATTAGTTGACGATTATTTCAATAATTGATTCATCACGATTAATCCGATTAATTGTTTCAGCCCGTATTTGAATATACAGTAGAGAAGACTGCTTTTGTATTTATTATTTAGGTATTTTGTGTGACATTATAGTTTGTATAATGTAAAAGTTCTAAAAAAGCAACGCAAGGCATTCATCTTTTAGTGGGCAAATACTTTTTTTATGGCACTCAAGTTTTTTATGTTCTAAAATCCAGTTACCTAACCTTATGTGCATGCATTTTATAAAGGCGTGGATGTCCACAGAGCCTTAGCGTTTGCCTGTTCTGATACTCAAGGCCAGGCAGTTTAACTGGAACACTGCTGTTTGTATATAATTTAATCAAAAGAGATATTGAAAAATAAAAACATCCAATTTGCTGATATGAAAATATCAAAGCCCATACATATAAGAGTAGCTTTAGGAAGGGATTGTTTTCATCCCTAATCCCTTCATCATATAAAGATTTGATTGTTTGCACGTATTTGTTTTATTCAGCCATAAAGAAATGTAGTCGACCAAATGGGCCAAATGCTCTAGATCCCACTGCCGTCAGAAAGTAAGACATAAATCCTGTTGAAGGCTAGGAGAGGCTCTGTGTGGACCCACAGCAACTAGCAGCGCTGGCTGGTGCTGCCAATTTGAGTGACACGCTGAGTAAGAGGCTAATGTGTTCCTTCCTCCTCCTGCCCTACTCGTCTCCTTGATGCCCCCCGATCATTGCTCCCTGCGCTGTCTCAGGGGACGTTCGTTCATCTTGAGCACTGCCGTTTTCCCCGTCCCAAAAAACATTGGGAAAAGCAAGAGATGGAGAAGAGTGGGATAGGAGTTTAAAGGAGTCATCATTCTAAATGCTATGAACACCAGCTCTCCATTACGTGCTTCAGTAATCTCTGTTCACTCTCTCAGCTCACAGGCAGCCTTCCACATCCATGCACAGTCCTACAATATTACATATATTATTCCTTCATAGTGTGTAGAACAGAAGCAGGTGCTCCTAGATGCAGAGGACACACATAGAAACACCCTTTTTTTATCAGAAAACCCTGGAGTACTACTGAACTTGCTTTTTCATGAATACCCCAACAAAACAGTTGTTATGCTGCTTTCTCCTTCCCTCTCTCAATGCCATGCATTTTTTTTTTAAAGTTCTTTGACTTTTTCCCTCCATGTCCTCTCTGGGGCATTCTTTACCTTGTTTTCCCCTACCTTTACAATAGTTTTCCACTTCAGCTTTAGACTCTTTTCACCTTCCCTCTCTGTATTTTCAGTGTCCTCTGTCTTTCTGTCCCAAACTCTTTGTAAATAGAGCTATAGCTCCTTTTGTTGCTTTATCTCGAGAGCCCAGATATTAAAAATCTATTGTTTTCATTCATGTTAGTTTCCTCTGACTCTTTATCTTTCTTCCCAGTTTGATCACAAGTGGATAGAGTGTTGGTTCATTGGCCAGTTGGTCACTCATAGTGGAGCTACAAAAAATGTATTTGTGTCATAGCTACACATTTGAAATGAAAGATTGGCACATTATTTATATTCTCTCTATTTTATTTCCCTGTAATTCTAATGATTTTTTTTTTCTATTCTAATTCAGTAGGGGCAGTTAGATTAATATCAAGACAATAAAAGTTTGACAAAAAAATACATCCAAACACTCAAACGCTTAAGGTTTTGTTGCAAACCACAGAAAACTAAGGTGGATACATGTTTTCCAGCCAATAAATAATTTTCTTTTAATCAGTCCTTCAACTTTCTAAATATAAAAATGAGTTTTTAAGTGTATTTCCTTTATCTGTACTAGAAGGGAAAATTTCAAAAATGTTCTTGTATTTGGGGACGTTATTCATTTAATTGATTTTTCTTAAAAATCAGTTGAAAGTTAAACAGAAAAAAAAAAATTAACATACATAGTGGCCATAGAGTACATCATTTTATTTGATAAGCTATTGATTTTTAGATCGTTTTACTCACATAAACCATGCTTGAATGTGATCAGAATGTGAAAACAAACCAAAAATAACAACTTTAAGTAAGTATCCATTTATGTCTAGTGGGCCAGAGACACAACAGCAAACAAAATACATATTTTGAAATACAACTGGTGGTGATACAAACTTAGCATCCATGCGCTTAAAGTTACATTACTCTTAGTCAATTCCAAAGCACTAAATATTTTAAAGACAGCGCTCTATAAAATGTGTCTTGTCAACTTAATTTGACTTCCTTCTAAAATATTGCGCCAGTAAGGTTTCTGTAGCAACCATGATGTGACACGCTGACACCCAGGGATCATTTCCTCTCCATACGGGCCGTGTGAGATGCACAGCAGCTGGTAACCCAGCCCCCACAACCAACCCCGGATGCAAATTCAAAGCAAGCCTTTTAACTCTGTATCACCACTACTCTTAGTGAGTAAAGCCTGTTTTTGGATGACATGTTTTTTAATAGTAAAACAAGCTGGTTTGCCTGTCCTGTTGTCGTCTATAACAAATGGCTCTCAGCACACTGAAACAGCAGTTTTTCCTGTTCGGTGGTGCAGTGTTTCTATGCATTCAAGCGGTTGTCTTTACTGTATTGGATCTGGCAAACCTAATTTTGTAGAAACTTTTGTGACAGTGATGGAGAAGAAGTGAATTTCTCTTTCATGTGTTCCAGCTCTCTGGGCCCATAACTGAATCAGAATGAAGGCTTCAGTTTGTTGGATTAAAAAGATTAATTAAAAACCTCTGCAGTGTGAAGGAGCCTCTCAGGACATATACAAAGCAACACTTGTTAGTCTCACTAATACAGCGATATTGGGACAGAGGAATGAGTGTCATTGCTTCCAGTTGCTACGTACCTCCACCTTCAGTTCCTCACACTTACTCATCCGTTCCCTTTTTTAGCTTTGAACTGTGTTAAACACCATCTTTCTCTCTTTATCACTGCGTTTGTTTTTTTTGTAGTGTAATCATGCTGTTGGCATCACCATGGGCAGAGCTGCCAGCTGTTTGCTGTCTCCACCCACCCCAGGAAGTGACAGAGTAAATTATTATATCTCCTGCTCTCTGTTGTGGAACGTGATGCCCCCTGAGTCACAAAAGGGCCTCCCTGCTGACCAAGGCAACTTGCACGGATATATCTCCTTCATTTTTTAATAGCTTCTCATTCACTGAGCTTATGCATTGTCCATTTTACGCTTCTTGTGCAGATATAAAGTGTTATAAATTGTCTAAAAAGTTTTACATATATTTAGCTGTCTCCAGTTACAGTAAATTCCATAACAGTTAATCCTACAGAGATTGCATCCAGAAATCTTAAATAAAACACTTGAATATTTTTAAGAGCCTGAAATATTCGGATCGAAGGTCATGTATATACATCTAGGAATATATGTCCAACAATTTTACTAAAGTGTTTAGAACCTCACAAAGCTTTCAGCATAATCCATATCCAATTAAAATTAAGAAACAGAGACTGATCTGATAAACACTTAAATTCTACCTAACATTTTTAGTTTTTAGATTGAATGCTTCAAGATATCCTGAGAAGTATGTGCCATCTTCATAAAGATACACTGCTTACATTTTAGTCCTCTTTCTATAAATTTAAACTAAATTTAAAAATAAAATTAAAGTGTAAAAGCAAAAATAGAGAGTTAAAAGAAATAAAATAGAATGTGAGATGGAACAAAAATCTTTTATATACATCGATACAATCTAAACTAGTATCAATATGCTGAAAAGTAAACTATATATTCCAATTAAGGTCGGATTGCTTAACATATCTCCAACCTAAATTGTCTATCCATCCTATAAGTCAGGCAAGGTGACAAGATGCAGTGATACTGTCTTTTTAGCTCACTGGTGTGGTTGTAATCAGCTTAGAGCCCATGGCAGAAGAGGACTGACTTGCCAGAGGGCAAACAGGGACAAAGACATGGACTCAGACCATGTGACCCATGACAGTGTCAGGATGCCGTGCAGTGAGGCCAAAGGATCAAAGTCTGACACACCTGAATGGTCATGCTGCCTTGTGGTTTGCCCCTGTGTTCACATGCAAATGTGATTCCAAATCACATTCTGATGCTAAATCTACTGTATATTTTTATATTGTGTATTATTGGTATTGTCATTGATCAATTAAGAGGTCTAAATGTTGTTAGAGTAGTATGCGATATCTGAACACAAATAATGTTTCTGCGTTGTGTTGCCCTCTGAAGGAGAGTCGCTTTTTCATATTTTGGAAATCATGAAAGATTCTAGTCTGGTGGATACTGACATTTGGTTGAAGCCTTGCCAATCGATAGGGCAACACACAAGTATTGACCTGTGTGCTAAAAGGCCCACCTGTCTCATTTAATTTTAACCACAAAGCCTCTCTGGTCATTTCCACAGGCTTTTGCCTCAAACTTTCATGTATTCTCTGTTTCCGCTTCTGAACAGGATGGCACTTTCATCGGGTTTTGGTTATTTTGCACCTGTTAGTGTTTGACCTTCACTCAATGGTTGTTGAGTTTATATTCTTTGCAGCTTTGTCTGATTATCTGTGTCTCTAGAGGGAACTTTGCTCAATTCATGTTTTTTTTTTCTCTGCCCTCCATCTCCCCTTTCTGTTCTACAAGCATTTAGCCTAGCTGTGCCTTTTACTTACTGACATCTTTTAAAAGAACCAAACAAGAGTTGCACTGAGGGAGGCCTTCAGTGCTTTGCACCATGATATCATTTAAATTTGTCTTACTTTTTCAGTTGCAGCAGTAATTTCTTCGATGTAAAAGTTTAATCTACAAAAAAAGGCTACAGTTGATTAAATCCTTACAGAGTTCTTAGTGTACATGCTTTGATGACAGAGGTTTTAATGTAACTTCCAATAACATAATCACATTTTCAGCATTAAATCAGGATTATCTAACTCCAAAGGATATCCGCTGCCAGCCAATGATTTACTCTTCTACCACATTTTATTTGTCTCAGAGGCTGGAGCTTGGATCTTGGTATGATGTCACTGCCTGGTTGGGGCATGCCAGGTGTAAGTCGGAAACAAGTACCCGGTTGAAACTACCCCACCTGGATCCCCACAACCTGCATTCTGGGTCCCTGAGCAAGACCCTTAACCTCACACTGCTCCCCGGGCGCTGCACAATGGCAGCTCACTGCTCCCCAAGGGGTTGGGTTAAATGCAGAGAGTGAATTTCTCCAATGTCAGATTAATAAACTTCAAATATCATTATTATTGTTGAACCTGATAATTATATTATTTGCTGTTTCAAGTGTCAATGCTAGATACAGTGTTTTCCTTCACAGGTTTTTTATTTGTTCCATTTATGTTTAGATGCTCGATTCAAATAAAGCAAATCAGTAAGGACTCTTAACCCAAAGTGGAAAAGCGTTTTGGGTTACCATAATAAGTGTTGTTCAAATAGTGTTGGCAGTTAAGAAGAAAACAAAGAAGCAGGACGTTTGCAGTGATAGTTCATCTGGCATAGGGATCTCCTGACGATTAGAAGCTATACAGATTCCCACAATCCTTTGCATGTCAGGACATATATGCAAAGGCCACCTAGCACAAACAATCTTTGTGGCACATGTGAATGTACATACCTTCATATGTTTTGGGTTTTATTATGGGGAGCTTCATATATGATACATTTATGTAACTTGTGATTTTTGTAGTTCTGTTCCAGAAGGCTGTAGTGCCAATTTGACAAGCATCATCCATGTATCTGTTTCTGTGGTGTAATGATGTTCATATTTGTAACAGCAGTCCAGAGTTCCTTTCCTATCCACCATGGCATTCTTACATTTGTGAAGGGAGATAGGACCTACAATTTACTGTATTCCAATTAAGCACAAGTCTCCTTCCTGAGTTAGTCAGGATTTCCGATCCACAGCCACATTTGGGATTTAGCTTATTCTGCTTACCTGTACTTGTCAGTTACATTATTAAAAGGAATACTCTCTCCTAAATATTTTGTTTGTCAATAAAACATATCAATAGATGACTTAAGGTGAGTTCATACAAACATGACTTCCCTGCACTGAGCAAACAATTTACAATTTACCTATGTAGAGGCCAACTGAGGAGTGCTGTAAGGCAAAGGAAATTGCAGGTTTTTGGCATATACAGCAAAGCGAGAGCACTGCTGAATCTGCCAGATTCAAACTGCAAAATTTGCAGGAGTTAAAGAATCAGAACATTTGTGAATTAGATGCGGCTGTGACGCTGGGTGAAGGAGTGCAGCAGAGACAAGCTTTTTTCAATCAAAATGTAAGATAGAGAAAATAAGGCTAGTAAAGGAGGAAAGGAATGCCCTTAATAGGTTTTTAGGTGCCTTTCTTTTTCACCTACCAACAATACATCAAAATATGTGATTTTCTTATTTTTCATTATAAGAAAATAGGTAATGATTCTCTGTATTAGAAAAGTTCATAAAAAAAAAGTAAATGCACCAAAATTGGATTAAAAGCAAGTCAGCTTCACCTGTCCGGTCTCGTATAATGATTTGACATTAGTGTTGTTTTAGTCAGTCAAGTGACTCAAAAGTATTTTAAAAAAGAAACACGCTGATTTTAAAGAGAAAAATTGTTTAAGAAAAAAATGATTAAAATCTTTTAAAATTGGAAAAAAACAAATGTGCTTCACCTTAATAGTAAAAAAAAAAATAAAAATTTGACATTGATTTTGTGTCGGTTATTAACTGTATTTGTTTTTGATATTTATTGACATTCCCCACAACCACCTTATTTGGAAAGAGAGCAGTCAGGCGCAATCTCCCTGTACGGCCCGCCGGAATCCTCCACACAACTTTTCTCTCTTTTCCTCCCTGTTTGGTTAAATCAGTGCTGAAAATTTTTCTCCATCATGCCACCGCTCCCTGGTGTAGTTACCATGATTGTGTCGCTGTGCTGCCTTCAGTTATTGCTGGGTCAATAACTTAAAAGTCAATCACATGATTACATGATTTGATTATTTCAGTTTGCATGCTTATTTGTTTTCCTGGTGTCTCTCTCTCTCTACTACAAAGTCTGGATGTTTCAAAGCTCCACTCACCCTACCATTTATGTTTATTTATGGTAGGAGGAGTGAACTCTTTCCTTAGATACTGTACTTGCTGTGTACATGGTCATGCTACCTCAGAGAGTAGCATGAGAGGCCTGCTATCAAGGAGTAGACACCAGTATGGTTATCTGGGAGAACATGGCTTGCGAATGGCCTGCTGAGGCATTGCATCCTATTAAAATTAAGCTCTTTAGTTAACAGTTGTTAATTTTTACTTTTTGTGCATGAAACAGGTGGTATTTCTTGTTTTCTCTCTCTGAGATTCTTAATACGTTTTTAAGCGAAACATTGTTACTAGAGACCTGATATTCCATTTTATTTATTGTTTCTGTAGTGCTTGATTTTATTTCTATTTTGTTTTTTGTTTTTTATTTGTTTGGATTTTTTTTAGACAGTGTCCAGTTTTTTTATTTTTTTGTTCATTTATTTAAAAATATCTCCTAGTTCCAGTGTTAAAACATTTTAAAATGTTAAGGTTTATATGACTTTTAGAGTGTTACTTGCATTATTGTGCCATCTACATTACAGTATATATGTTTTAAAGGGTCTCCAAACATCATGCTATTGTGTATCCTAATAACTCCTTGGACAATGCATTGTTCAGTAAAGTTTGTTATTGTGACAGTTGTAGTTGCTTAAAATGAAGGCATTTCTTTATGAATCAGATCCATCATACAGCAGCTGTTTCTGCAAATGTTACATACATCAGTGGCGCTGCTGCTGCACCAGTTTTGCCCTATCTTCAGAGTCACTAGAGAAACTACCCTTGGCCAATGTCCAGTGAACAGTTATTTCTAAACACACTTCCCTGCCACCCATCCAGACTTTTCCATGGATTGTTGAGTTTTTTATGCACTGCAGCAGATTTGGTGTTTGTGTCTTAAATCCATGTACCACTTACACACACAGGCCTTCTGTCATTGCTGCGTCCAATCTACAACTGTAAAGCTGGCTATAGGTCATACACTAGGCGGCTGCTACTGCATTGTGACTACCTCGCTGCCTGGCTGTAAGTGTGAAAGAGGCTTAAGGGTATGTTTGTGTTTTGCAGACATTGATAGTGTTCTGTGGTAGACGTAGGTAAAACCATTGAAGTGTTGAAGGATTCTCTCTGGCTTGTGTCTTGCTTAATTTGATGTAAACATTTTTGCTACAAAGGAGGCTTGTTTACAACTCACTTAGGTTTAACAGGTCTGTGTTTAGCTGGAGCTTAAAATTGGTATCGGTGGATGTAATAAATGCACTAAAACTTGAATAGAAAATTATCCAAGGTATAAAGAAATGTCCTAAAGAAATATTTCCGAGCTTTACATTTTAATCTATAAAGCAAACATGTAAAGAAACTGTGAATTGAATGAATACTTTAGAACTATACTGTATTTAAAGCAATGATTCTTTTCACTTCAAACTAACAAAAAAAAGACTTGATAGCATTGGTACATAGTTGTTTAAACTGCCTCCAATTAAAATTACAGTTTGAGGGTAAAATGTTTATTTTTAGAGCTTTTTTTTTTTATTGAGAATAAGCTAAGCCACTCTAATCGCCCTGGATCAATCATCATCATTTGTAGTAAAGGTAAGGTAAATATAGATAATCCTTAAATACATAAAAATCTTTTACTGTGTATGAAAACCATGACAGTGCGTGATACATCATAGGCTCTTCTAAGGTAAACTTCTCTTGGACTGAACCAGTTATTTTCCATTACATTTTCTTTCTACCGGCAGTCCAAACGCTGCAAGAGTTTTGCCCTGCTCCCACACTTACAGTACACCACCGATGCTGGCAGCTGCTTCTGGCTTGGACTCAAATAAAGATTTTTGAAGTATACTTGTTTTGTAATAAATCCCTCTTAAGTAGTGTGACAATATCTAAAGGCCACATGAGACTCTTAAGCATCCTCAGCTTTTGCTTCCTGCTTCAAAGTAATGAATAAGGTGTCTGAAAGCGAATGATACTCTTATGTTGATAAATGACTGTTGATATGGGACAGAGGAGCACATGCCTTTGTCACGTTTTTTAAGGATTGCCGCCATGGTCTTTGAAGTGGCTATTTCCTGCACCTTGTCCTATTAAATAGCCCTAATAATTTCTCAATGAAAGTGTGTTAGTGCTGCAATAAAAAATAAAAAAAACATATTATAATAAAGATCTGTAAAAAATAAAGATTATTTAACTCTTAAAATCCAGGCTTCCTTGCCAGTCTCACAATAGATCACAGTACTCAAGGCAAAACAGCAAACCATTATCAGGCAGATAATAATAACCTATAAATCAGGTTTTCTTTTCATGTACTAGTCTCAGCAAGATCTAAAGGTTAAATTTAACTATATAGCTGAATTATGACTATAGTAAAGCCCAAGACGGATTCTGATATAAAGCATTACACCCTTGGACGAACAGGTCATCTCTCTTACTACTTCAATATGGATTCACTTCCTTTTGTTTACTTTTCCCAGCTTATAAAAAGAAATGGTCTTTATTGGTACGGTTTTCCTGTGACATTTTCCTTCTTCTGACCCTTTTCTTGATTTTAAGTAGCAGTCACAAACTTCCTTGCAGTACCTCACCTCCTAACAAACAGCCACAACAGAACGGTAAAGTTAAAATCATACAGTATATTTGCTGTAGCTGCAGCAAAAAAATGGTTCTTCAAGGAACTGAAAAAGGGAGACATGATGTTGGTCTTCATACAAAATTACAGTAAAACTAATGGTTTTTGTGGTTGCAAAGTAAAGAAGAAAAGCGAAAACATAAACATCAAGGTTTTTACATTGAAAATACTTTTATAAAGTCATTAATTCCTTCCTGAGTTAGAGCCCATCCGGAGAATTGGTTCATGCCTTAGCAGTGGAACGCTGTTTCATAGGAATGCTGTTTATGTTAAATGGCTTAGTAGTTTAAAACTTGAATAAATATTCTTTTCACAATGTTTAGAAATTTGACATGTTCAAGAGATGTAACAATCTCTGTGGTAAAGTCTTGTGCTCACTGAGTGCCAAAAAAGTCCACATATTAGGCTCTTCTAATTGAAAACCAAAGTCTGTCTTCTTGAAAGGATTAACTGTGGCACAGGGATGTATAAACCCATCCTCCTGTCCATCTGATAAGCAGACACACCCTACAACCTGATGTGCTGCTACCATAATCCCCTTTGACGACACTGCAAAGTCTGAGGACAGAAATTAACAGTCCAGCTACACAGCATCAGATCAACTGCAATGTGTAAGGCCTGTCATTCCTGCAAATGCAAGCTCATGTAGCAGAGAATCAATTAGAAATGCTGACATATATCTGATTAAGGCTAAACAGGGCCAAAGGCGGGCTCATTAAATGGTTTTCTGTTTGGTTGCTGCGGTAGAGGTCAAAGGAGAGGCTTATTGGGGGAGTGGGGGTGGATTGCGGAGGCTCAAAACTTAATCTGGAGCAATAAGCTTCTCTTTCTCCCTTCTAAACAATCTAAGTAGATGAGAAGAATAGTGTGAGCTGGAAATGTATTTCCATAAATCTAAAGCTTGTATATTTTACAATGGTAACAGACTTTCTGGTCACCATTTTAGCAATAAAATTTAAACTTGTAAAACATCAAATTTATCTTGTTTATTTACATTGTTTGCTGCTGTATGAATCCAGTATTCATGTTCAATAGTATGACAATGGGAATTTGAAAAACACATTTTTTCTGTCCAATTAATTACATAAGGTATGTTTGAAATGCATTAAAGGCTCTTAAAATAGTCCACAGGGTAACAAGTCACTTAGACAAGCTTTTCTTCTGTATTCCGGAAATGTTGATCATTTGTTTCAAGTGGATTCTTTAGTTTGAGAAGGGTACATATATATATTTATATATATATATAAATTTATATAAATGTCCCGCCAGCTGCAGCCCTACTTTTATTTAAATAAAATACTTTATCCCTTATTTGCCCTTACAGCTTTTAAAATATAAATTAATTTATTTAAAATAAAAACTATATTTTTGTATCTGAATTGTATATATAATTGTCTATATAACATAAAATAATACATTTGCTGAAACCTTTCTAAATACATCTGCTTGTGTGACCTGTGTGAATGATTGATTCTGTTTTCTTTTTGTGATAGACTGCCATAGCAGATGGGCTAATTCTCCAAATCTTGAAGCTTGCATCATGCAGATCGCAATGAAAAGAAATTTAAACTTGAGAAAATTGAAAAAAAGTTGGAAAAAAAATGTTAGATTTGAGGAGGGAAGCATTATTAAGAGACAAGAAGGGTCACAGGTAAAGAAGGCCACTGAAACAGAGGAAGTTCAAGAAATTATTGGAAATGAGGAACATAAAGTCAGTGTAAATAGAGACAATGAGTTTTCAGACTTAGAGAGGCAAATTGCAGCGGAAAACTGATAAAGGAGAAAATGAAAAAGATGCTTTACTGCCCAGCATAACAATGTCGACCTCCTAAAATTGGAGACTAAAATCAGTCTAGTATGGCAGCTTAAGTTATTTTTCTGAACTTCTGAATTTTTTTTGTCATTTAGCCTATTTCTAAAAGTTGGTATTGTTTCTTAGACGATAAAATTACAAAATAAAAGGTTTTTGTGAATGTTTTATTGAATCCATTTACATAATTATATAGTTGGATGTAATAAATCATCTGAAACTTGCATAGAAAGTTATCAAACAGGACTAAGCCAATATGTACATATTTTAATGAAGAGATCTAGCATCGCCTCCCTGCCTACAGGGTTGCAATGCTGGCCAGGTTTGTGCCTCCTTTTCAAAATTGACCTTTGTTTTTCCTTGCGCTTGATCCCTTTCATGTTTTCTGTTTTTAGCCTCCTCAGAAGGTTTGAACTTTTTCCTTGCTTCTGTCATGACCAGTAGTCGAGCAGGCGGAAAAATAGTAGATCAAAATCCTTAGATTCATGACTATATAAGATCCTGTGGCCGTAAAGTGATGCATTCTTAAAGGTCACATGACCTGGCCAATGATGGTACATCAACTCCATAGTTACTTACTCGGTATTTAAAGAGGAGAGCCCCACTGGTAGCATTGATAGTGTCAAGAGCTGTAAATTGGCCTTAGGAAACATTTAAAATACCTCATATGCGTCAACTCTTTATGTCTCAAAGTCTGCGGTGTGCCTTTAAACTTACAACACAAGAGCATACTCCAGAATGACAAAAAGTTGACTCGCAATTTAATCATTTTACCTTCACCTTAAATGTTTTGCATAAACCATTACAGTATTAACCTAAATATGTCCAGGCATCTTTAATGAAAACAGGTTTCCAACCGATTGGCAGTTATATTTCCCTGAGCTCCTCAGTTGTCACTTTTATTGAAAGCTTGTTAAATGGAGCAGTGTAATGAATGCATACAGAGAAGTTGTGTCTGATGTCACTGCAGCTTCACATATGCTCCAGTGATAAAGCAGATTTTACATTATTTTAATCACCATAAAAATTACATACGTAAGCTGTTTTAAGATGTTCAGAAAAGTTCAGTTCAATTCAAAAATAATTTTTTTTAAATCCCAAAGGAATATTAAATTGAGAATTATCAAAAATAAATGTTTGTTGTTAAAAGCAATACAAATATACCAATCTTAAATATATAAAATAACATATATTCCTTGTGCAAATGCAACAGTATATTTTTATAAATATATTTTTTAAACCCCCTTTGTCCTCAAAGGCGTGTATGTCTATGTGACAAATTATTTTAGCATTCATACAGGCAGACATTTCTGCCTCTTTTAAATAATGCAACCTCAATAACTTCACTAAATGACATTGAACTGTAGTAGAAAATGTTTTCTACTTGTTGCCTAAGGGCCCTGTGCTGGAAGACGCAGAATCTACAGCATAACGATTAATTTAAAGAGCCCTGCATGTACCGTATGTGTGTTAAATGCATGTGCAGGATATATAGGGGTGCAGCTGCAGAACATGAAAGGCATTAATGTAGAACACTGCATGGACAGTACAATATAAAAACACTGCTGGTGGAATATTGTGTCACTATTCAAAAGCATGCTTTATAACTGAAATAGAGGTAAGTATGAAATAGATTTATTCTTGATCTCATACTTTCTACTTTAAAAACCCCTTTTGGTACACTAACATTTCGCTTTATTAGCCTTATATAGTATGCTAATGAAATCCCTAATCTAATCAACGCTGGATATCTGCCCCATACCCTCAGCCATATCCAGTAGCACCAGTAGAACTATGTTTTGAAGGAGGGGTTAATGAGAAGGATGTACTTGGATATGAAATATTGATATATAGAACATTTAGTTGGATTGCAACAAAGTGCTCACAGACAGAGAAGTGGGACTTTAGATGGAGATAGAAAAGAGAAATTGAGTAATAAGATGGAATTGCCAGAGAGGGAGAGAGGGGCTGCAGCGTGACAGTGTAACAGACTACAGCAGGTGAAGAAATAAAAGCCTGATATAAAGATGAGTGGTAGTCACAGCTTCACGGTGGTTATGGCTTTGCCTGGAACAGGGCTTCACATTATTTTTCTGATAACTCATCACAGCCTTTAGCAATGTTTAGAGTTCCTCATAGATTACTTAACATCTAAAAATACTATGCCAATAAGTATTTCTGATGAAAAATGAAATAAAATCCAGTTGTGCCTGTAAATCTCACAGTGTTTGAAATTGAGATAAATTTTTACAGAACAGGTTATGTTTTTTTTTCTTACACACATCCTTTATTTGTATCAAAAAAAAAATCTTAGGGTGTGCATGACTTCCCCCTTTTTAAAGGTCTTAGTTTCGCTCTTTTATTCATTATTAGCCTTTTGGGAGCCTTATTGCTTTGCCCTAATTGAAGCTCAGTGCTTTACTAGTTTCTTATATGTGTGTGAGAGATCTATATATATTGCTGATTGTGCAGAAAGTGTAACAGTGTGACTTACTGGAGTAACAAACACGAAGCGTGGGCAGAAGGTAAAAAAAATAAAAAACGTATTTCAGAGTCTGTTTTTTAGACCCTTGGCTGTATTCAGAGCTTCAAATATGATTTATAACTTTCTTCTTCAAAATTATTTAGCCTTTTGTCAAAAATTTTGAAATCTGGCTGGAAAGAGATATACTTTTTTTTTTCTCATTCTCTACATATCTAATTTTATTTTTTTTTTTTTTTTTATTCTGAGTTGTTTTTTTCTGGGATCTAAATTCTTCCACCTACTTACCAACCCACTCTTCCTTGGTCCTTCATCCAGCAGAAAACAAAAGAATCGCCCTTTTACATAGCATCAACCCACTCTTTAAAGATTCTTTTAAGATACATCAGGAATGTATAATATTTATTGAGCTATTTATAACTTACCTCAGTTCATGCTGTGCAATAAAAATTAGTTGGTTTATGTTGCAGGAATGGAAAATTTTGAACTTTTTTGTGGTCTGAGTTAACTATGTTTTAATTTGCTAGAGTTAATTGAAATAACTGTTAAGTTCTAGTGCATGTTATGTAGTAATTAGCGTCTCCTTTGCATGATCACATTCTCCTTTGAGTCTCTTCTCTTTGAGCTCTATAATTTTCTCCTATTCTTCTAGACGTAATATAAATGATGGGTAAATTACCAGCAATTTTGTTTTTTGGGATAAGAAATTTTCAACTTATTCAGAATGCTACTTAAAATATTACAGCAGAGCCTTATTTAAAAAGAAAAACACCTTCCAGTAGAAATAAAAAAACAAAAAAAAACACACATTTTGAGGTAAAGGATATAAATTCCAGTCTAATTCGGTTCAGGAATCACATCTACTAGGTCAGGTGTTGGTTTACAGGTGGTTTTAAAATGAAGGAGGCTTAAAATTGACTATTTTTATCAACAGTTCAAAACTGGGTATTCTACTTTAGAATGAGCCACTCATTCAGGCTGCATATAAAGAACTTTGCTTTAGCACGCCCTGGCCATTTTTCTGCTTTTTTTCCCTTTTGCAGTTTTGATCATTTCATTGCACCATTTTATTATAAGGTCTCTCTGTTTTGTCCTTAAAAACTTTTAAGATCTTTTGATTATGGTATATGCTTGAAACCAGATATCCAGTTCTGTAGAATTTCCAGAATTAATTCAAGTTTTCTCAGATCCCAATGGGAAGGTTAACTGGGTAATTATTATTTTTTTTAATCAAGTGATCTCTGTGATCAGTTAATTTAAGTTAAAGTTATTGTATCTAAAAAAGATACGATAACTGTTTATGGGTTATGAGTTAAAAGTGTGAGCGTTCTTTAATATTTTTTAAAAGAAAGAAGATTATCACTAAAAGTACTCAGAATTCAGCCACATATCTATACAGTTTATGGCAAAAACATAGAAAAACCAAACAATACATACCACAGTTTATGTTTTCTGCTCAGTGCTGAAGATACACTTATTTCTTAAAACTACCCTTATGCAGTTTTTTGCTTCTTTTTTTTACTTTGGACCCATTTTTTATAGACATGAAGCTTTTCCCTTTAAGTAAATGCCAGCTAACAACCTCAAAGAGGTAAAAGTAAACATCAGAACATACTCTGATGTCACCACTTAAAGCACTTAGAGCAAATTAGAAAGTGATCTGGGAATTTGTCAATGTTAATCTGGCAGGAACACAGAGTGGACATCAGGCATAGTTTCCACTCCTATAAATCATACTGTGCATAAAAATCAGAAGTGTAGAAACATCCCTTTATCATTCTGATGATTCGATCCCCTTCATGTTTTGCAGACAAAAGGATCCAAAGGTTAGATAAGAAATAAAAATATTTAGTTAGTTTATGGAGATGCAGTAGTATGAGAGGGAGCGACTGTAATTTTCTTTGAATCGGATGGAAGGTAAAATGTATCAATGGAGAGGATAAGTTTATAATTTCTTTTTTATTTATTACAAAATATGCTTTAAGATTACAATTTATCCATTTCAGATGCACTAACACTTAACATCCCACTATTGAAACCCAAATGAAGGCTTTTTTGCTGCGGCTTTCATTTCACTGTAATGTAATTACTTTTATATCAACATGAACACATTGCCATTATTAGTCCAGAGAAGGCGTGGTTGTGGAAGAGAGGGACAGTACAAAAACAAATGATCTGTTGCACTGAATACGGACATGTTAACGTGGGGACTAGACCTGCATGAACAGAAAAGAAAGATTGATGAGAAAAAGAAATGAGATACTGGAATGAAGGGTGGGGGGCACTAATGTGTCCTTCATGGGGTAAGGCTGGGCTGAAATGGCTCAGCATGAAGCTAAATTGACTCCATTACAAGAGCACTGCACCGGAAAGCATCAGTGACATCACCCGCCCATCCCAAGATGGGCAGTTAACGCTCTCGGAGGCACTGATGTGAGTAGTATCTGCAGGATGCAGCAATTGCTGTGGTTTGTACTGCTGCTTTGCATGTTGTTCACCTGACGCTGGGACTTCTGGTACATGTAATATGGTGTCCTACAGCATATGCTTCTGAACTGGCAAGCACAATAAATGAGTAACCTTTTAACAAAATAAAATACCCCCAAATGAAAACTGCATCTAAAAGACATTGTCCCCATTATCATAATGAGGTAATTTCACTTTTAGTAACAAATTATTTAATCAGTGCTTTTAGTAAAACTGTATGTTTAGCATGAATTACACATGTAATTTTGTCACCCTCTCTGTAAAAAGCGCCAAGATAAAATATTTTCCTTCTTAGAGATTTTTCCGGTTCTACTTCATAACCAAACTTTTTACTCCAGTTACCATCATAGCTAACAGTTTTCTTTAAAAAAGACAACTTCTTGGCATAACCATCATAAAATCTTTCATACTAAAAGATGTGTATAATATCCTTATCATAAAGCACTCACTCAGTAGGCACAGTTTTTCTGCTTTTAGGGCAAAGATAATGGTATTAGTCTCAGTTTAGTAGCGTAAAGTGTGCTATAATACACAATGCTCGAAACAAGTCTCATAGTCATTGCATTTCTTTTTGAAAGAAGAGGAAAGGGAAAAGTTACAAACCTTGCAAGGATTCATGAAATAGAATTTTTTTTCATACTTTACAGTTTTGCTTAAATCACGTTAACTGCAAACATTTCAACCAAGATTGGCCATCTATCATTGCACATTTTTACTAGAAAGCAGGTGCAGCATCTGCTTGACATAGTGAACCATTATAGTCGGCTCACCAACCTTAGTTTCTAAAGACAAAATGCAGTTAAAATTCTTCGTTAAATCTGATCCGTCAGCCTGGATCAACTACAGAGCACTTGAATTCCTATCAGGTCTATTCCAGTGTCAGATTGCTCAACACAAGCTTACGAAAAGGTCGTGCTACCAAAAGCATTGAAATTGTATGCCAGTGTATGATTTGTTGTCATTTATTTTTTTCTGTGACTTTCCAGTTGTATTGACCTTTGGGTAGTACAGTAACATATTTGATCCCATAAACTTTCCTTATTTGGACCTTGCTTAGGATTACCTGGATTTCATGTTTTTAAACACTTTCCCATTCATTTCAACTTCTCCATGCCTTAGAATGTGTTCTTACTGTTGACTCATACCACTGGGGCTTCCTCTGCTTCTGCGTTATTTATAGTCAGAAAAAGACAAGAAGGAAGATGTAACCAAGACAACAGTGGATACTTTCACACTTTTCTCGGGATTGAAGTGAATCTTAAAGAAAGCATGCAATTATGTCTCTTCTTCCTTCCTGCGATACACCATTGTGATTAGAGAAAAAAAAAGAAAACATTAAGCTGATGAACGTCCAAACAGACACAAATGGACACTGTGCAGGAGGCGTGAACAGCAGCATTTGTCTCTGTGTAATACTTGTTTGTGTCACATGCGTGATACACTATGGCCATAGATGCCACAGGCCTACCTTTCATATCCTAAATATAGGCATTGCCAACAGTTAAGCTAAAATTATGCATTGCCTCTTGCTTCAGTGATGAGCTACATTCAGGTAATGAAAAAGTATAAAAATATGGTATGCACGATCGAACAACAGATTAGGGGGGTTTAGCAGAGCCAAATATGCTGCAGTGTAGAGCAGTTAATTAAAAGGAGCATTTGGCAGACAAAGTGTGGTAGAAAAACAGCTTACAAGGTGGAGTTGCTATGCCACACCTCTGGTCCAAAGGAAAGGCAGCCCAAACCTTTTTGGCCCCTTGCCCAGTCCTGGTGTTTATGCCCACAGACTGCCCTCTCCAACAAATCAATCCCTGGACCTTCTGTGAAGAAGGAGAACCTGGTGTCTGCTTTCACCTGGGTCGATTTCCATCCTGTGTTCTTAGAATTCCCCATGAAAAATAAGCTGGTGAGAGACAAAGGAGGGAGACCCTCTCATGGTTAATGCAAAAGAATTACATTCTCTTGTTGTCTCATCTTGTTTCATCTCGTCTCAGGTCCTTTCTATTATTGATGACTTTTTTGAGAGAAGTTGCAGGGCTGCTAATTTCAGATGGCAGGTCTTATTCAATAAGCAATAACTACTGACTTTTTTTAGAAAGTCTTTCAGGTTTATAAGAAGGTAGCTATATTACGCTGACCTGTATATATTCACCTAAATGTAATTATCTGTTTGACATGTTTTAAAAAGACATCTCTTGTATTTTTCTCACATATTGTCTCTGCTTTTATAGGAAAGAAATTACATTAATGAATAAAAAAGCTGGTGTTTTTGTGAGTGTGTCTTCTACGCCAGAAGAGTAAAGTTGCAGAGAGTACAGAATATCTAATTGCTGCCATCTTTTTTGTGCCATGAGCTTGATGCTTTATCTTAAAATGCATCTATTTTATTTAAATAAGATCCTTTTACACAACTTCCACCCACATACATGAAGACTATTTAAAGGGCTTTCTTCAACCTACTTTAGGTTTTATATATATATACACCATCATTTCCATTAGTTTCAGCCCTTATTTGAATTCAAATATATTAGGTCTTTTCACCAATAGACCATTTACATTTGTTTTAAAAATCAATGATTAAAATTATATCATTGATACAAAAAGAGGTAAGAAATTACACAGTTTGCATTTCCTCACTCTAGGATAATTGCTTATGGATAAAGTTGAGCATTGCATGGGGAAAAAAGGCTGTTACTTCCTGTTCAAGACATTCTTTACTCTTATTAGTAGGGTAATTACCCAACAGGCCCCAAGGGGGTGTCGAGCAACATTTAGTTTAACAGTCTCTTTTATCATATCTGTTTTAATTATACCAATCCTTACTCAGAATTAGATAACTTATCTCTTTTAGAAAACTCCTCACCTAGAGCATCCTCTCTTCCAGTCAGTGCCCCTGCATCTCCTGTGCTAATAGCACAGCGATTCCTGCAGTGTCTATCATTACTGGGCAGTTCTCTGTCATTTCTATTAAAGCTTTATGCATCAGGAGGACAGGCCTCCTGCTACAGTGGAGGTTAAATGAAAGACACTGTGTTGAAAGGTGCCTCAAGAAAAAGCTGCCCTGAAGGGAGAAATGCCCATAGGACAGGATTGCATTGAAAGGGTAGGAGGGATTATCTGTCCTTGCATTTATGCTAATTTTGAGGCGTCTTACCTCACAGCATGACAGTATTGGATGAGAAGGTTGCATTTCATCAATGGATATAAAAAAGTAGCTGATGTAGGGAAAATGAAAGAGAGAAATATCCTTAGGCAATGGAGAAATAAAATAAAAAGGGAAAGAGTGGCATTGAAAGGCAAAGAAAAGGACACAGGTGTCTAATGTAGAGTTGGCTTGATACTGATGAAAGGCACAACTTCATAGTTACATTTTGCCTTCACCTAGATAGCTCTGCACTGTTCTTTGATGTGTTTCCTCTGGAAAGCAAACTGTCAGTTCATTTAAGTGAAGTTGGATCCAGGTTTTGTACCCTACAGGATGAAAAATAATGGGCATTTCATACCTTTCCATTTATAATGGTACTATCAAATTCACCCGTCTATGTTTCTTCTGACATGCTTTGAAAGTGCACTACTCAGCAACACACTGTGTTAGCAAACAGTTTAGGTAACAAGATAAATGGTTTTCTGTGTTTTAAAAGTGGCACTTGATGACAAACAAGACCCCCAAAATAGTTGTAGTCCTTTTTTTTTTTTCTGCCTTGGTTCTATGTAAAGTTTTTTTTTTTTTTTTCAGATCTTGGTATTAAATTAATATAAAAAAATAGTTTGGGTCTTTTTTAGTTTTTTTTTACGGCACTAGTGGCTATTTTTTTATGGACAGTAAGCCAACAGGAAAGGGCGGCATGAAAGAGGTGGAGAGAAACATGGGAAAGGACCATAGGCCGGACCCAAACCCGGGTTGCCCACTTCGAGGACCAAGGCCTCCATACATGTGTCATGTGTGCTAACCACTGCGCCACCAAAGCACATAAATATAAAAAATGTCAATAGATCATATTGTAGTCAGAATTAAAAAGACTAAACTAATGCTTAAAAGCTCTATGTCTTTTTATTTTGAAGCCTTCCAAAGTCAACTATAATTGATTAAACATTTCCTTTGGCACTACAGAGTCTTTATTTGCTATGAAATATTAATTGTTTTCTGGTGCTATTTTTCCAACCCAGAGGAAAGACATTTTACTGTGACAGCAATTCATTTCATAATTCCACCCTAAAGCGACTGTACTATGGCATCGCTCCAGTTACAATTTTTCAGGATAATTAAAAAAGTCCAAGACACCAATTGTCGGTAAATAAACTTTTTCACAATGTAGGCATTAGCAAAAAACAAAATGTTTCTGTCACTATACAGATTAAATGCTAAAAGAGCCACTTCCTCCCAACTGTGAGAAGAAATTATGCTCTGACTCATATCACCACTCACTAATAAAAGAAATGGGCCGTGTTGTTTACTGGGCAGGTGTAGGGCAGTCAAGGTAATATTTTCCTTTATCATTTCCTATGCTGGTTATTTTGCTCCTCACTTTCCCCACCAAGAAAAATGAAGCTGCCATTAATTTAAAAAAAAATCAGCCGGTGGTAAATCCAAATAGTAATTAGAGAAGGGTGCTAGCATCTTCAGAGGGCTGCAGTTTGCTGTTTGAATTCCTCAGAGGGATCCACTTAGGCCCCCTCTAGACAAAGCTGGGTTTGAGTGTATACAAAAAGCTTCTTTGTCAGCTATCTTAAAGAAGCGGCCATAAAAATTACTACATTTGAAACCAGCTCTAAGAATGGATAAGTTTGAAGCAGTAGGAGGCAGTGCTGATGACATGCAAAGATTACTGTGCAAATTTTAAGACTTGGAAGCTGGCTTGGTTTCAACCAATTAACACAAGCAGATTGCATATGCTGCAGGCAGTTTGACAAAAGCCATGTAAAAAAAATATGATATTCTAAGCCATGTAGTTGTCAACATAAGAAAGTTGTTTTGCTGCTGATTGACCTTCCTGTCCCACCCTCCCTGACAAAGAGGAAGCCCCTGTCTGGTTTACAGCAGATTAAGATACAAACAGCTAGATTAACAGCAGCCAACTCCTCTCAACAGTAGCTTGACCTGGTATAATACAAGACAAGGTAGGCAAATAATTATTCAAAAAACGTAACAGCTGTGCGGAGCCCATTAAAGAACATTAAGGGAGAACAAATCCCTCTTGCTTCAAGAACCAGATTTTCTCTTTCAGCCCTTTATGCTGGCCTGTATAGAACTTTTTTCTCCATTATTTTTCTTCTATTTTCAATTCTTATGGTTCAAATGTGAACGCAGAATCTCCATTGTCTTTCGTCGTAATAATATTTCGTTTGAAACTGTAGAAATTTCTCAATCTGACTTTGCACCTGAGTTTCACAAGTGCTAAAAAAGATGCAAATACTGAGACCACAATTGAGTTTTTAGATAAAAGAAAAACGCTTTCTGCAGGGTAGATATTTACATTTGCAATTTACATATCCTCAAGCCATGAATTTGATCAGTTTTGTCACTAAAATATGATCTACATATTATCAATGAAAGCACACTCTGCGTACCAAAAAAGTTTGCATATGTTTTAAGCAGGGCAAACCTTCTGAAGACCTGGCCCTAAATTCCTTACCCTTAATCACTTGTGTATATTTGCAATGTTCACATAAGGAATGCATCATTAACAAAACAAATGTTATTTTAAAGGCATAAAATTACCTAGTTTTTTTTTCTCCACATTTGATTCTATCTAACTTGCTTAGATGGTCATGATTTGTGGTTTTCAAGGACTGGAGTGGCAACAAAACATCAGCAGGGATGAGGCGATGGATGTGATATTTTTGATAAAAGAAAAAAAAAAACTTGAACAACATTAACTTGGGAAACCCAAAAAATAGGATGACAACATGATGACAACCAACAGACAGAAAACACTGACATATACAACAGGGAACAACTTAAAACAGGTGAGTTCAATTAACTCAAACAGGTGTGGATCATGAAAAAAAAAGTTTTTTTTAATTGAAAAGTTTCATCTGTTACCTTATTGAGTTTTACCACAAAGGAAACACATTGGATTAGACTTAGTCTGTTTTGTCTAAATATGTCCAAATTGTGGAAAAGGGTTTCTCAAGATAGAGAAATCCCCATGGCTGTTCTTTTTCAGCTTTATTTTTTTGTATCTTGACAGCAGGACTGACTCGACTGTGCTCTACCTGTCCTGTGAATGTGTCAGACTCCCCCTCATCCTTCTGGGGTTCCTCCCACACAGCAGCAAGCCAGCATGGCCGTTGGCAAAGTTAGTCTTTCCACTTCATAGGAGAAAAAACACACACACACACATACACACATATAGTTAGATACACCACACAAAACCTTGCAGCAAGATAAACAAATGTCAAAGAAATGCCTAAGAAATAAAAGATGTGAACCATAACCTGTGAGATTGATAAGAGGAACATCTACCAAGTGGAAGGAAACAAAAAGTGGTTTTACTGAGTTGAGAGAAAACAGAAGAGATGAGGTGATGAATACAGTAGAGACAGCTGAGTCATTTGGCTTTGGTCTGGATAATCAGATATTGTTATTCATGTGGAGCAAGCTGCTGCACACTGCCATGGGCCATGTGCAAAAGCTGAATGACTGTAAAGGAAGCGAATGACAAGCTAATGGACTTCTGTGGGAGTGTGAGGAAGCACTCAGGGGCCAGCTATGTGGATCTGTATAAGTATTTACTTTGAGGCATTTGCACCATCACTATGGCTATTCAATAATTCTTTTCTTATTGCTTCTTTTTCCTCATCCGACTAGGAGTATTGATATTTTTCAGTAAGTTGATGCAAGCAGTTTAAGAGACATTTTTTTTTATATAATTCCTAGCTTGTATTCACTTCAACAAGAACAGTAACTCTATATTACATACTCTTGGCAACTCTCTGGGATCTACACAGTTATATATCCACCCACATTTCCATCCAGAAACATCCAAAACTCCAACAAAATCATCCACAGAGATTAATAATGGAATCTTCTTTATGTGTGGTCATTATATGAAATGCAAAAATACATCTATAATCTTTTTCAATAAGCTTATATTCCATGGTATATAAAAATGTTTAAACTTCAGAAACCGTTTACATTTAATCTAAATATGCTCCGAAAGAAGGTCACTACTTAGAGCTGTTAACTTATGTGGCTAAAGTTAAATCTTAATTTTTTATCATCACTTTAAATTCCTTTATTCCTCTTTTCCTCCTCATATCTTTGTTTAGCAAAACTTAAGCACTTTTACTACATACTAAATTTGTATTCTCCTCAACTTCCCAAGTGATGCACACCATCAATTATGAACAGATGTAGATAAATTGTGTTGGGAGTAGAGCTTGAAGTCCTTTGTGTCTTCTGTAATATGATTGTTTCAGCACATGGAGTTAAAGGAGTGAGTTAAATATTAATTTCACCTGTCTGCGCTTTTCTATGTGGGAAATCTAATCACTATATTAAACACATTACTTAAAATGTATTCTTTTTATTTGGTCTAAGCTTAAATACAAGTATTTAAATGTATTTAATGCAGAAATAATACAGAAACATACATGCAAGAGTAAAAAAAAATAGTTAACTAAACAATTACTTTTTTAATTATAAAGCAGAGGTCCAAGATTAGCGGACCAGGATACAGATCTGGACCCACCTGCTGGCTGATCCAGACCCAACCTGATTTAAAATATTTATAAATTACTGAAAAGAAGAAAAGCAAGCCCAAACCATGATTCTGCCACCACCATGTTTGACGGTGGGGACGGTGTGTTCAGGGTGATGATCTCAGTTGCTTTAACACCAAACATTGTTACCAAAATATTAGATTTTTCGTGTCATGTGATCAGAGCTACTTCTTCCACATGTTTGCTGATTCTCCCAGGTGGCTTGTGGTGGCCTAGAGGTTAGGGCATTGAACTTGGGTTCCAGAGATTCTGAGTT
>NW_015150866.1:757872-767433 GCF_000732505.1 Cyprinodon variegatus | reverse complement strand
CTCCAGTCTGTTCCTGCCTGATCTGGATCCTGTCTCCTGTCTGTTCCTGCCTGATCTGGATCCTGTCTCCTGTCTGTTCCTGCCTGATCTGGATCCTGTCTCCTGTCTGTTCCTGGCTGATCTGGATCCTGTCTCCTGTCTGTTCCTGCATGATCTGGATCCTGCCTCCTGTCTGTTCCTGCGTGATCTGGATCCTGTCTCCTGTCTGTTCATGCCTCTTCTGTAACCCTGTCCAGGATCGACTTCCTTCGGGTCCTCCTGGGATGTTTCAATAAATGTTTTGAACTCTCCTACTGTCTGTCTCTCCCTGAATACTAGGTGCATCTTTTTTTTTTCTAAAACCCCTGTAGCTGATAGCAGCTACTAGGGTTGACCATTTCAACCATTTCTTAACATAAAGTGATCTTTTCTGCTGAATAACTGCCTATATCAAAGGTTTGGTTCAGGTTCAAAGCTAATTTCTATAAAGCTACTAGAGTAAAAGAAGATTTGATTTCAAGGCTTTTTACACATCTTTACCCCGGTGCCAATAACTTTGAAAAGGGTCTAGCAACAAAACAGGACACAGAAATAAAAAAAATGACCACAATGAGTGGTAGGTGAAAGATGAAGACTCAGAAGGTTGAGGAAGATCCAAAGAAATAGCTATCATAAAAAAAAAAATGTTTTACAACTTTCAAGCAGGTGGAGCAGAGGAAAGGGGGGAGAAAGAGGGTCTTCTGCAGAAAATATGTGTATGAAGGGCAACATTCTTTGACTGATGCATTGCTAAAAGTGTCTATATTTGCCATCCAAAGTTCATCCATGGATGAACTTAACCAGTAGACGTTATTTAGAGCGCCGAATGTTTTAACATGGTTGCTTTGTTGGCAGAATTCCCTCACTGTAACAGCTTCCAGACAGCTGAAAATAGGATCAGTTAAAAAAATGGAATCTGTAGGAAAACAGAATAGCCATCAGAGCTAAAACCACTGCACTCTCAAACAGGGCACCTCTCGCCAATCCCCCAGGAGGCCGATCCGTCCCTCTCCGGTGGTTATGACTTCTTCTGTCTAAGGACGTTTGCAGCATGCAGAGGGAGAGAGAGCTGGTCAGAGTGCCCCCATTAATTTAAATTGAAAGAACCTTTACCAACTGATGAGCTATTTTATAGACATTGCTGCTGTTTTTGTTTGTTTTAGTATGGTAGATAAGGGCTGCACATGTTGTCCAAATGCAGGATTTTACAGCAAATAAAATATATCCTGCAAATATAAAAACTATACTAACAAAACTCCAAAATTAAAGCAACACACACAGACACAAAAAACACATGCAAAAAAGTGCTGCTAAAGAGAGATGCTGTGATCACAGAGTACAAAGAGCTGCAAAGTGGAAACACCCTGCAAACACAAAGCCTGCTGTAAATAGATAAATGATATTTAGACACATTCAAAGGAAAGTTGCTTCAAGTACTAAAAAAAAATTGCAAGTTCAGAAAAGGTTCAAACTAGTCCATTATAAAGAGGTCCTCCAGACCACTCAGTGGAGCAAAGCATCACTGCTATGACCTAGATCTTTCTTAAAAACGAACTGCATGCCTGAAGTGTTCAAACTTGATTACCGTAAATGTTTAACAAGATTTAAAGGAAAATGTACTGGTTATTTCTTCCCTCTGAAAATTAATGTCTTTGCTAAGACATACTATCCATCCATCCATTATCTGACACGCTTGTCCCAAGTGGGGTCGCGAGGGGTGCTGGTGTCTATCTCCAGCAGTCAATGAGAGGTGGGGTCCACCCTGGACAGGTCACCAGTCCATCGCAGGACAACACAGAGACAAACAGGACAAACAATCAATCACATACACACCTAAGGACAATTTAGAGAAGCCAATTAACCTAACAGTCATGCTTTAGGACTGTGGGAGGAAGCCGGAGTACACGGAGAGAACCCTTGCATGGTCAGGGAGAACATGCAGAAAGACCCTGGGCCGGGAATCAAACCCAGAAGCCCCTTGCTGCAAGGCAGCAGTGCTTAAGACATTACTATTTATGTCATATTCATGTCAACGTTTATGTCAGGTCCTAAGACATTAGTTAGAAAATATCTGTTGTCTGGTCCCATAAGGTTTAATAATCGTCTCCCCCAGTGATCTGGTCCTACTACCGCTATGGGGAGCTAGAGTGCAGCTTTTCTCAACTTACAGCTGGTTTTTTTGCTACTTGAAGCAGTTTTTTCTTAGCTGGTGTTTTGTATTTGGTGTGTTAGCATTATTTAAAAGTATGTTCTTTTTCTGGGTGGATCATCGAAATAAGTGGTCCTCGCAATCTTTATTCATTCTGGTGATATGTTTATGTAAGGCCATCCTACGTGCTCCTCCCCATTTCCACTTAACGTTGGTAAGTCTGATTTGGTGGAAAAAATGCAAATCTTCTTTTGGAAAGTAAGCATGTATGAGGGATGCAAACAGCAACTTTTAAACAGAGCGTGCATGAGGAGACGTGCCTGTGCATGATCTTGCACACGTTTGATAGGCGTTCCCTCTCGGGAGAGGGTACGGGGATGTGCATGTGCATTTTTTTTTTTACAGCGGAGAGGGTGGGTCTTTTAAAAAAATTGTGAAAATCCGCTACTATAACTTAAAGTAATTGAAGTAGGTTTTGTCCTAGCATCAAGCTTCCACTATTATGCTCTTTGTTTTCTGTGATTGCAGAATTCAACATATGCAGCATTTTTTTTCTCTTCGTGTGTTTTATTCTTATTATTAATGACTTTTGGAACAATTAATTTCCCCCTTTTTTTTGTTTTCTGACACTTCAAATTCAGAAATGTAAATTGAAATCCGAATCTTTACGGTAGGTTAATGGAGATGTTAGCATAGTTGAATTGCATTAAGGAACTCCTGAGTTGAGTCCTACCAGGGTCAGCTTTGTGCTGTGGATGCCTTGTTTCTGATGTTGACACTGTCTATACTGTTAAGATCCAGATTAGATTAGATTTCTCATTCAGATTGCAACATATGTAACTGACTTGGAATCTGTAAGCTTGAAGGTGAAAAGAGTTTGAACTGAGTTGGGTTGAATTCTTTTAATTAAAAAGTGCCTTGAGATGACACACGTTGCATATTAGCTCTATATGAAACTAACTGAAATGATGGGATAACCGGGGCCTCCAGAGGATTGTCAAGAAGGCAACCCTTTCATTAATTAAAGGGAGTTTAACAAGAAGTGGAGTGAGGCTGAGGTCAGGAGCATCAGGACCCAAAACACGTTCCAGACTCTGGTGTATAAAGATGTTCAAATGTATATATCCACCTGTACTGTTTCCCCCCTCAGAAAGTTGCACCTTGCCTGCATCCTGGATGTTTAGGTACTTCTCAAATTTGCAATGGCTCAAAGGTTTTAGTAAGGTACACTTCCCTGATGCTTGCCTAGAAAGCTTTATCCATTCCAGGAAATGTTTTCAGGGAATTTTTGAAAGCAAATGTCCCGTTTGAATGCTTGCTTGTTATGAGGGAATGTTGAATCCGTCATTATACTATCCTCTTTCTGTATTCAGCAGCAATGGCATTTAAAAACGACCCATAGTATGATTTTGCCACTACTATGCCTTGACAGTAACAACAATGTTTGTTGAAGACTCACATTTTCTTTTCTAGCATATTTCCTGTATTTTCTTTCTTGCACCATGTCCAGAAACACATTGATTGGTCCAAACTAAAAGCATTGAAGACCTCTACTCTAAGCCATAAAACCCAAACTCCATTACTTAAAAGCTCCTACATCTTTTAGAAATATCCCTGTTCAGAAACTCTTGAATCAAATGAAAGGCATGTTACCATGCCACTGCAATATTTTATAGCAAAGTGAGGAGATTATTTAGTTATTTGATTCAGATGTGTCGCTGCAGTGAAGCATTTCATAGCTCTATCACAGTGACTCTTCAGGACCTGAGAACCTGCTCTGTTGGTCCAGTGATTTTGATTTCATGGTAGGCAGGAGCCTGGCTAGTTTCCATCCTAACAAGCTTCCCTTTCAGCTGTGCTTGGCAGTTTGGGTCATACTTGGACACAGCTGGATGTTCCAGCAGAGCAGCGATCATAAACAAGCAATGGAGATTGGTTTTGAGGATTGTCTAAAACAGGTCTGGTTGTTTCTAACATTTTAAAGGAAATAAATGTGCTGTACTGAAAATTGTGGTCAGGTAAAGAAACCGTACACTTTAAACAAATTCCAACAATTTTTAATGGTTAGACCTCCAGCCAGCATCCTGCCTGCTTGTTGATTGAAACAAGCTGCCTAACAAACCATAATTGAAATTTTGTTTTTTATAAACACATTTAGGCCTACAAGTATGATTCTGAATATATTACTCAAAATCCAACATTAAAGCGGATTTAAAGTTGAGTATTATTTTTTCTAAAAATAACTCTACAATTCAGCGAAATACAACTAAATAGGGACATTTTATCACAGTTTTATTATTAAGAAAATAGGTATTTCTTTCCTATTATTTAGAAGAATTATTTGCTGGATGATTCATGTAGAGAAACAAAAACATGGCTGGCAACAGATTACACTTTGTTGTGGAGGCAAATATATATGAGGTTTTCAAAGGTTCCTGCAAGTAGCAGCTATTTCCTTTCATTCCTCTGAGGGCATATCTGACAATGAGAAGATCTATGTTAATTAAAAACAAACCGAAGGTGCTGATATCAGAAGGTTTGCAGGTCTTATAAAAGGTGCAAACGTTTGTAGGTGCAGAGCAGATCTTTGCACCTACATTTGCATGTAAAGTTCAGTAGGCAGCATCTGCAGACATTTTTTTGTGTCTTATGCAGATCATATGGAAAATCTAATGGAAAAATAACCTTGCAATTTCATAGGTTTACGATATACAAATATATATATTAATACCATTTGCAAAGCAATTTATTTTAAAGGCTGCAATTTTTGTCTTTTTTTGCACTTTTTAAAGTCAGGTGCAAACTGACACATAAAAATATCTGCCATCATTGTTGCCAAAGAGGAAGCATTGGTACAATGCTAGAGGATGAAGCGATATCCTTTGATTATGTCAAAAATAACTACAGCAGTATAATATTGTTAAAGAAAAAAACATCTACAACAAAGCTGTAGATGTCCAGCAAAGACTACTGCAGCAGGAGGCAGACACTCTTTATATTGTTAATTAACCACATCGGAAAAAAATTACTAAACTTAATTATTGTGGCATGCTTATAAAAATAATATATAACATTATTTTTATTTAATAAAAAAAAAAAAACATATTTTTCTCCATGTTTTAAAAAAGCAGAACTGTGCACAGCATATGCGTTGCTTTATTTTCTTTCACTTTCGTTAATGGCATTTTAAGATAGGCTAAGAGGTGAACTTTAAATGTTATTATCTTCATGGCTTTGAACGTCATCCATCTTTTACGCCCAGCAGTAGAACATGCAATCGGTGCAATTTAAGGGGCAGAACAAACTCTGTTTACACGTCTTAACATCTGACCAACAGTCTTTGTAGATCTCCACAACACTTTGATTTAAAGCATATTATAAAAAATAAAATGCATGTGCAATTTAGCTAAATGGACCAGCCAAACAATGTCAGGACTGCACCTCCTACGAAGCACGCCAGCTAACTTTCACCCAGCCCTGCCCCATCTGCTCCCTCACTCTCAGGCTATTTTCAGTCTCATTCATCCTCGTCCTTATTCCACGACCACACCGGCCCCAAAGGAGAAGATTACTCTAATTGTTTACCAAGATTACTCATCCAAGCAAATGTTAATTCACAGCATTAAACTCCTCTGCCAGGGCCTGAACACCAAATAACTTATTTCCTTCATAACAATAAAACTTTTCGCAGTTTTTCTCTGTCTGAGTCTCTCAAGGTTTAATTTAACTTATTTGGAAGATCAAGCCCTGAATGCATTGTAATGCCAACTAATTAAGCAGAGTGGAATTTTAAAATAAATATCTTCATTCCCATAGCATTAAATCAGTTGAAAAGTTTCCCAGCAATGCCATATTAACTACCTGTGTGAATGTACAACCAAGCGTTTGGTGACCTTACGTTATGCCAAGTTATAACACACTGTAGCAGTGGAGATACATGGAGGGAATGGGATGGAGCAGAAGAGGAGAGACTTTGGTACAAATCATGCTGTTCACCCCGGTCCATTTTATACCGACCAGTGTTAAATTTTTACCTGTTTTGGTAACAGATGATTAAGGGGATTTTCCAAAATAAGATCTTCTAAGGTCACTTTGACTCACTATGGTTTGATATGGGGTCACAATCTGTCATTTTTTATGAGTGAAGTAGGAGAAATCTGGATTAGAACAACAATAAATGGGAATAAAATGTTATCTTTATACAAGTCATTTAAAGTAATAACTCTAAAGTGTATAGAAGGTTACAGAAATAAATTGAAAAAAATATTAATTTTCAAAATGAAATGGTAAAGAAGCAGCTGACCCAAAACTGAGCAGCATCCATCAAAGTTAACTAACCCTGCTTTAAAACTATAGCTGACAAGCTATGTGCAGCACGTCTGTAAACCAGCAGACGGCAGGCTAGCAACCAATCTAACAGATTAAATGGATTAACACCCAATGCAACAGAAGGGTGATAACTATCATTTAGTAGCTGTGTCTGTATTTTGACTAAAATTTTATATAGAAATATTACAGATAATTGGTTTATATTAGTGTTGCGCCGATGCCATTTTTTGGCCCCGATACCTGGCTGTGCAGTATCGGCCGATACCGATACCATAATAATGTAAAATAATTGCCATCATGGCTTTGTCAAGCTGCTGCCTACCTTTGTGAAGCAGGAAAAAATCTATTACAAAGTGAATCCAGTAGAACTTTTTATTACCTACCAGGAGTGGGTGACAATAGTTGAATAAACTTATGGCTCTCAAAATGGTATCGGTGGGCTATTTGTTGGTACTCGCCGATACCGATACCACCATTTTAGGGCTGTATCGGGGCCCCGTCCGATACTGGTATCGGTATCGGTGCAACACTAGTTTATATTAAAATTAAATTGCTACATTATATTTTAATAGCAGCAATCGGAACTATTGTTTCTAAAAATCCCCCCAAAAATGGAATGGGAGGCAGATCTTTCAGTTATCAGGATCCTCTCCCATGGAGCCCAATAGTTTTAGTCTGTGAGGCTGCTCACACTGAGCCTGGTTCTGGATCTGCTGCACATTTCTTCCTGTTTAAAGGGAGTTTTCCTGTCCACTGTCGCTACAAGCATGTTTGGTGTGAGGGATCTCTGTAGAGTCAATGAGTCGATGCAATCAACTGGTTTTTCTTTAGATAAAAAACTTTGAATCAATCTGACTGGATGGTCTGGTTAAATTGTCTCTGTGAAGTGCCTTGAGATGACATGTGTTGTGATTTAGCAATATATTAATAAACTAAATGTAACTGAATTGAAAAATCTGCATTGCTAAATACAAGCAATACAATTTTTCCGTATTCATATTATAGCTTTATCTAAAAACATGAAAGGGGGTTAAATGGTGAGAATGTCTGGCCAGCCCAGCCTATCTTTAGTAATGGTAAAATAAAAAGAAAATGTCAATCAGAACAACACTTAGTTGAGAACCAAAGTCTGCTCCCCTCTGTATCACACTGATACAAACAGCTGTGAGAGATGATGTGTGGATGAGGCAAGGAGCTGCTGCCCCACAGAGGCGAGTGCAGCAGAGAGGATGAGTGGAGCTCAATCACTGACTGATTTCTACATAGACTCTTAATAGAATCCTGATTTCTTTGTGTGATTTCTTCTCTTCTATGGAAGAAAAGCTATTAAGCTACATCTGTCTGGATAGCAAATGGAGACCCAAAGGATGCATGTTGATGGTGATGATCTGTAAATGAATGAATGATGGTCAGTAATAGAGGAATCTGTGATGTATTGGAGTTTAGATTGTTTTGGATGTGAAGCTCTGGCATCCAACCCCTCTGAGTCACTGCTCTGGAAAAGGAGCAGCCCTCGCTCTCCTCCGTGTGCAGGGGCACCCGGAGAACCCAGAGGGCCCCTGTGTCTCTGTAAGTTACTGCTTCCACTGCACGCACAGACTCCTTCACCTCCACGTTGCGCACGGAGGGGTCGGGGGCGGATTCGGGCCAGTCAGGCAGCTCCTGGTAGCCCCCAGCTTTGGCATTCAGCAGGTGGGAAAGGGAACCCAACTGGAAGTGGTCTCTATCTGGGAAATCACAGAGTATAAAAAAATATTAAATTAATCATTAATTATTATCAGCAGGTACGTACAAAGGTTCATCATTTTCTTTTGCCAGTGGAACAAAGAATGAAAAACTGGCCCCTGTTGTCGCTGTAGTGTGCCAATGCAAGGATTGCTGAAATTAAAATAATTGGTATGGCAAGCCAATTAAATCTGCTTTTATCTTTTAAAGCACTTTTTCATACATTTATGGAATAAATTTGTGGTTTTGATCATATATATTATGTATATTAAAAGAGCCTTAAGTACACTGAGTAAACCCCAGGTTCAAAAAATAAAATCCATCTTGAAATATATAGAAGGACTTTAATTGTATTAAAAGAAAAGACTACCGTACCTTTAAATGGAGACTCAAGCACAGGTGCAGGTTTCAGAGCCAGGAAAAGCTTCTTGGCATACTTGCTGAGAGCTCCGCTCTTCTCAATGGGCACTATGAGCTGCCGAATGAACCGCGCCCGATCACGGATGTCATAGTTCTGGTCGTACTTGGCCAAGTTGAGAACGTACTGCGTCAACAATTTAGTCTGAGGGAAGAGAGAAGAAAGAGGAGAGCTGGCTGAGATGGCTACATCTTCATGGTTGAGGCTTTTTGACACACAGAGGCCACCGTTGCCACAGTATGTCTTTGAGGCAGTGACATGCTAGGGCGTAGTATTCGTTCGAGCGGAAAAACCGCCATCTCACCACTAAATGACAGTAATTCTGACACCAAAAACCTTTAAAAACATTGAAATAATGGGAACAAAGTCTCCTAGTTTGTCTGCAATCGTTAGTTTTATGACAAAGTTTACTCTGTTTTTGTTGTATTGCTTGAAAGGCATAGTTTCTCAGTGTTAAACTTTTTAGTACCCAATCACAGCTGGTTAATGAGCATAAACATCAAGTCCTAAAGCATGTAGTTTGTTTTATGGCTCTTTTATCACTTTATTCACTCGTCCTTTAAACAGACACTAAAATGATTTAGATGGGTGTATAATGTCTGACATTATTTTATTTCAGAATATAATTCATTAATTGTTCTTTGTTTTTGTGTTGTGTTTTATAATCAAGGTCATAGTAGCATCTAAAGGGAGCTGATGCTTCATTTTAGATTATAAAATGTAACTGAGTAGCTACTTTGCCTAGTAACTACTTAAATACTTTGATTGTACAGCAATCAGTTACTTTTTGGGAGAAGTTACTTCCCACTAGTTACTTTCCTTTTTGATAAAGCTTATAGTTAGAGTGGCTCAGGTTATCCTGAGCTAACTCTATAGTTATGCTGCTATAGGCTTAGACTGCTGGAGGACATAGGGACCCCCA
>NW_015150866.1:748726-757804 GCF_000732505.1 Cyprinodon variegatus | reverse complement strand
ATGCTCTCTCTGCTTTTCCTTACTCGCTACAAGCATACTGAGTGTGAGGGATTGTATTTGAGTCAATGAGTCGATGCAATCAACTGGTTTTCCTTAGATAGAAAACTTTGAATCAATTTGACTGGATGATCTGGTTGAAATGTAAAGTGCCTTGAGATGGCATGTGTTGTGAATATGGCGCTATATAAATAAACTGAATTTAATTGAATTACTTTGTAATGTAGGATTCCGAACAGTGGCCTGAACTAGATCTACATAGATCCAGAAAGTCTAGTTCTTTGGATGTGAGTATCTCTACCTGTTTAGAGTTGGTGAGATAGAGCTTTGCAGCCAGATTTAGGATCTGTAGCTTCACAATGTCCTCTTCATTGGTAAACGACTTGGCCATCTTCCTCAAGACATCTGGAGCGATCTTTGGCACGTGCTCACAGTATTCTCCAATCAGCCACAGGATACTGGCTCGGGCCATCGGAACCTGGAAAACAGAGATATCTATCTGTGAAGCAGAGCTTTAAGCTATGGTAACAGAGGCGATGCACAAGCAAAAGGCAGAGTGACTCGCCTGGATGTTGTCGGTGAGTTTGGCCATGTGCTTGATGATGTCGCTGTGCTTTTCTGGCTGCATCTGTAGCAGCTTCTTGATGACAACCACTGACTCGGCTACCACCAGCTCTTTACAACAAGACAAGTCAAACATTTGCATCAGAGGAGGAAAACTAATATTAAAACTTAGACTCTTACCTGGGTAGGTTTGCTATTTATCTCAGGACTGTACCATATTTGGAAAACATGTTATAACCTTTATGTAATAGGGTTTGTCATAGAGAAGCAGCCTAATAGTATAAATGTGTTACTGTTTTTCTTTCTTTGAAAAAGCTGCTTTTTGAGACAATGTGTTTGGTAAATTACTTCACCACCAAACTCTTTTCCCTTTAAAAACATTTTTCAGTTGAGTCAAAAAACTAAAGTCTCAAAATATGTTACTGACATTCAGAGCCTGAATCTATGGTACCTATAAATAATTAACATTTATTGTACTTCAACCTGTTCTTTTAGATTTACAAATATATTGTGTCCTATGTTACTGACGTGAAAGTAACATAGCAATAAATAAAGTAAGAATAAAAGTAGTAATAAAATCTGTTTAAAGTAAAGTAATACTTTATTATCCTGTTTTCTGCAGAACATACCACTTTAGAAGGCGTTTGATCTTTTAACTCTTACCATCTCGATTGGACAGCAGCTGCACCAGACCGTTCAAACACGTGTCTCTGACTTCTCCGATGTTGGTGGCACAGCGACCGATAGCCTGAATTGTTGCAGCCACGAAATCTTTGTCCATACTTTTAATGTAAGTCTGTGAGAAACATGTTAAACAAGGTTGTTGTTTGTGCATCCCTAAGAACATTGTTACTAAACTGTTACTACTAGTATTAGGTTACCTGAAATTCCCTGAGGATGGTGGAAATGTTTGTCTCATTGGCCAGATTTGTAAGGACCTCCAGCTGTCAAATAAACAACAATAAAATGGGTTTCAAGGCTGAATTCTAATAGATTCTTTGGGTTTACAGGTTGAGGGGGACAGGGAGGAACCTTTAGGATTTTTATCTGAGTTGGGTCTGTGGAGCGGATGTAGAAGCTCTTCAGGTATGGTTCAAACATGCCCTGCAAGGCACACACCAAGAAAATCCTAGATGTGTCAGAGTTTCAAATAAATAAAAAATAAAAAGGCAAAGTAAGTTTGGAGCGACAAGTGAGACTTACCCGCCTTTTAATGGTCATGGTTGCCACATTCTGAAGAACTACGTACTGGACTTCACTGATGGAACAAAAAATCAGAGAGGTGGACGTTAATGATGTGCAGTACTTTCATCCCTTGGTAGAACTAAAACAGCAACATTATCACGCTGGAAATCCACAGCTTCAAAAAGCAGAATGAAGAGCCATTAGCATTGCCAACTTCTTAGCAATCAACGTAGAGCTTATAGGATCTAAAAACCTTTTGTGAAGTTTAGATTAAATGAATGCAATAGGGTTTACAGCAGAGATTTACATTTTGCAAATAAGGATAAAACATGTCTGGAAGGATGATTGAAACATCATGCAGCTCGAACTGGTTCCTTCAAGTTCAGTTTTTAAACAAAAACATGTTTGAGAGACGGCCCTGTCCAAAACTCTTTGAACGAAACTCCTCTAGTGATGCACCAAGATCAGCTGATATAATTAAAGTAGGTAAAGAAATGCTATAATGAATGGTACATATACATGCATATTTAAATGTACTGAACTGTATTCTAGGCCATGCACAACATTTTTCAACATTTATGATGACTTTCGCTTTCTGTCTGCCAGAGTTCCACGTACTTCACTGGAAATGCACTTTAATGTTCTCTACCAACAAGTCTTATTAAAACACAGAGGTTAAAGTTAAGTTAGCCTAACATTTCAGCAGAGAGCTCAGCATGACAACATCAACAGAAAGAAATCAGTTAATTGAAGTCAGAAGCTTTAAGTGTCAAATCTGTAAATTCAAGGCTCTTTCAGGGACTCTGCTGCAACAGCATATCTGTTGATGTGAGGAAAACAGTAATAAACATAGATGAACACTATTGTAATTAGGCTAAAAGACATTTATTGTCATAATCCTAGCACTGATGGTTGGCTTTTTTCACCTGCCCCTGCTCACCTGTCTAATCGGCCTCTCGGCTGATTACCGCAGATCTTTCTCACCTGGTTCCCGCAGCTATTTATGCTGTTTGCTTGCCTGCCATTAGCACCGGATTATTGTAGCTGTTTCGGTGACAGTAACTCTAGGGTTAAAGTAAGTGTTTTAACATTTTTAATGCTGACCCCTTTCTGCCTCTTGATAATTATAATTTTTTTTGCCTGTTTCCTGTCTGCTCTATTCAGTTTGATTTTTGGACTGGCTTCCTGGATTCTGCTGGTTACCAGACAACTAACCTCAGCTTGGATTCTCCTTGGATACCTTTTCAGCTCTCTAATCTTCTGGTTTGTGAAACTGGTTTGGACTGTTCTTAGGCTTTGGATAATCCCTGACAGACACTGTTGCTTGCTCGGCGTCAACGACCACAGTGGTGGGCAATCTCCCCCCCAGGTTCCTCCTAAATCTCTAGATTGGACTGAACTCTCAACCAGAGAATCCGATAACCCGCCCTGAACAAGTTCTGCCGCTCTTTTTTTCTTTTAAAAAATAAACTTGTTTCAAACTGTCCTGTTTGTCTGCTGAATATTGTGTCCAAGAATCTGCGTTTGTTACATTTATTCTGCTATCTAAATGTGCTGTAAAGCCTCTAAGTTTTAAAACAGGTATCATCTTTAAAAAAGGATTTCCTTTAAAAAAGGAAAATATCTTTAGATTGCTATCAGGGAGAAAAATATCCTAAAAGAAGTATTCCTATACATTCCAAAAAGCTGTTTAATTTACACATCTTCGTTTTTATCCACATATTAACCTTACCGTTAATAATTTAATGTACTTAAACATGTTACTATAAAATCTCAGACTGAAGACATCCTGCAGAATGGAGTTAAATACAATCCTATTGTCCAGTTCAGTGAATTTCTGACACAGAAATGCAGTTGAAATAAATCTTGTTGAATGATGACTCCATTTAACCCAGAACCATTTGCTTAATAAGAAGCTTGACAGACTTACAGCCCAGAGGCTGCCTATGTGCTGTCATCTCTCTGCATGGTTTATGGTTCCTGTTCATTTCTCTTTGCTGCTTTGGGGCCTAACTGATTTATTCTTCCTTCCTTCCTTTTCTTATTTTTCTGTTGTCTTCTGCTTTAGAGGGTTTACTGCTTTAGAGGGTTTCAAGCTTTATATTCTCTTGTGAAGCTCTTCACTGTTTTCTTTATGATTCACCTTTTTGTCAGTTACTTGCAAAAGGAATCACAGTTTTGTGAAATGAGAGCAAACATCACATTTCAATTCAGTTTTCAATTCAATTTATTTATATAGCGCCAAATTCACAACACATGTCACCTCAAGGCACTTTCCAGTTCAACCAGATCATCCAGTCAAATTGATTCAAAGTTTTCTATCTAAGGAAAACCAGTTGATTGCATCGACTCATTGACTCACAGGGACCCTGGAGGAGCTGCACGGATCAAGTGAGACAATCTGCTGATACGTGTCAAAACTAAGCTGTATGGAGGAGTGGTGAAAGGGAAGGCATTGTTGCAAAAAACATTATGAGAACTGAAATATAAAAGGCACAAAAATGTCAGACTTTTCTGGAAGCTAGGGAAGTTAACAAATGGTCAATTTACAAAGAATTGTCTAGTAATTATTAGTTTATCATTTCTTCCATTTGAATAACTGATAATGTCTGCTCCAGAGGAATTTTTTTCACGGTTGTAATGATACTGATGTTGAATAAAGGGAGTCTCTGTTCATTTTTAAGCTGAGCCTATTTGCAGCAGAAGTAATACAGGAGCAGAGGCGAGGAAGAACACCAACATGAATGGATCCAGAACTACAAGCTACACCAACGTAGCATCTCTAGACCTCCTGCGTTACATTGACGTACAGTCTACTGTGTATATACTATATAGCTATATACTATATATTGTATGTAGTATATTGTATGTTTTATATTGTAGGTCTATATAGCACGGGTCAGCAACTCGCGACTCCAAAGCTGCATGCAGCTCATTTGGAACAACCCTGGAGCTTTATCAAAAATATATGAACATTGATTTTTTTGTTTGTTTATATTAATATGGTGTGCCGGAGGTCAAATAAACATTCTTTATGTTTTCCAATGCTGGAAACATTTGTATAATAAATACAGGGGCTAATACACTTAGAGCCCGTGTTGCCATATGAGGCTTATATAAGACATTTACATTTTTGCAGCTTCAGACAGATTTGGTTATTTTTGGTCCTCTTTGAGCAGTTTGGGCTGGCAACCCCTGGTATATAGCTATAGATTCTGTATTCTGTAAATATATCTAATTTATCTGCACCATCAACACCAAGTCAAATGTAAGTGAAAACCTACTTGGCAATAAACTTGATTCTGTTTAATGGTGACAAGGATGCAGAACACACTTTATACGTTTCAGTTGGTAAATATAAACACTCTATCAACTCTTTAAGTTAGCACCTAAATAGCTTCTACTTAGCCATGCGTTGACTTCCCTGCTGGGCTCTGATGATGAGGATTTGATGACAGAAACATGGAGGGCATTAGGAAAAATGTTTGTGACATGATAGAAAAAGACATGCTAGCAATTAGATTGGGAAGGCTTTTGTGTGTGTTAACGCACTTCATGGAGCCAAGTTTTGACATTTCTCTGAGAGCAACCAGAACCCCCCCCATTTAAAGGTGCTGATTGCAGCACAAAGTCTCCCAGCACTGTTGCTAGGTTATACTTACGCAGGGTGCTATGTCACAGTTAGCGTTCACTTCACTGAAACAAACACCCTTTTTCCAGTGGCCGAAGAACCCGTTTGATCCTGGGAACAATCAGCTTTTAGTGGCAGTGGGAACAGCTCACTGAAGCGTATCATATCAAGCGACCTGCGTTAATATCACCTCGCCTCTCATCAGCATGTTAAATTGCGTAACACCATTGAACGCAACACCATTTGCTTCTCATCTAAGAAGCAGAAACAACTCTCTGTGGTTGGATTTCAGAGGGAAAAAATAGAGAAACAATAGAGCACACTGACTACGCCCTGGCTTCCTTACATGTTGCTTTCCATTGTTTACTTTCCTGATTTCTGTCTTACTTGTGACATAACCAAGGCTAACCCAGCGGGATGGTGTCACCAGACATGAGGCCATAGATCATCGATAGATCATAGACAGAGGCCATGCAGTTTTCCAATGAGGGGTTAGACCAGCTTTTTTTGCCAATGGAAAAGGAGCAAAGAGGCTAAAAAGACAAATACCCTGACAGTATGTAAGGGCAACATACCATGTCTTTAAATTATAGTTTTACATCCCTGTTCATTGGAAAGGGTGTGTAACAAATTGTATTCATATTTTTTTCAGTCGCCTAACAGATTCCTCTTCTGTTATATTTTATGAATTAGTTTAATGAAGTATCTAATAAAGCTAGTAAAATTAATTGGTAAATTAATGCACAAGTTTTTGATACAGGATTTTGAAAAAAATAATTTAGCCCTTCTTATAATGAAATGATCCTCTGGACACAAAAGAAAAATCTGGTTTTTAAGAAAATACCTGCTTATCATTAATCTTTAGGTGACTGATAAGATCATTTAGTTTGAGGGATTGCCTTTGAGTCAATGAGTCGACCCAGTGTCGATTGTCCTTAGATAGAAAACTTTGAATCAATTAGACTGTACGATCTGGTTGAACTGTAAAGTGCCTTGAGATGACATGTCTTGTGAATTGGCGCTATATAAATAAACTGAATTGTGTTTAATTTAACTTTAGATTATTTCAATAGTCGATGACTTATACCCCAATTCAAACTCATGATCCTGAAAACACCATTACAGCTGTGAAACATGGTCATGGCTGCATCAAGCTGGAGGGATAATTTCCTTAGGAGAATAAAGGAAACTTAGTCAAAGTTGAAGGGACGATAGATGGAGCTAAACACTGAGCAAACTGAAAAAATAAAGAACAAATAGATTCTTAAACCCCAGTCGGCCTCAGCAGATGGCCGCTCACGCTGAGCCTGGTTCTGCTGGAGGTTTCTTCCTGTTAAAAGGGAGTTTTTCCTCTCCACTGTCGCTACAAGCATGCTTAGTGTGAGGGATTGCTGAAGAGTCAATGAGTCGATGCAATCAACTGGTTTTCCTTAGATAGAAAACTTTGAATCAATCTGACATGATGATCTGGTGAACTGTAAAGTGCCTTAAGATGACATGTGTTGTGAATTGGCGCTATATAAATAAACTGAATCAAAAGGAATTGAATTGCAGAGAAAACTGAAACCAAATTAACACAACAAGGCTAAAGGTGCAACCAGAGGGAGAATGGAATACCTCACATCGATCATAGTTATGTGGTAGAATGGTCCCTTCAAAGTTCAGACTGAAAGCAATTAAGAATCTGTTGCAAAACTTTGATTGAATCGATGCTCACATGCACTCTCCATCACATCTGAATTATCTTTAGCAACTTTGCAAAAAAAAAAGCAACAGTTTCAATCTTCAGATGTGCAAAGTTGGTCCTGGCATACCCTAGAAAGGTTGAAGCTGCAATCGAGGGAAAAAAAGAGGATTTTAAAAAGTGCCAATAAATAAAAATGGACAGATCAATTTTTTCAACAGATCAACTTCACTGTGTTAAAATCCAACATATAACACCTGTTGGTCCGTCTATTAAAAACCATTAAATCACCATGAAATAACGTGGCCAAAACAGCAAAAGTGGTGTAAATGCTTTTGCGCTATGCAGTTTATTCATTAAAATAATTGGATATAAATGACTAGTTTGATTATATGCAGGATTTTCTCTTTTTTTTAATTAGTTTTAGGCTCTAGTGGCCTTTATTTAGGCAGACAGGAAATGGGGGTCGAGAAGGGGGAAAGGCAAAGGTGCTGGAAGCTGTGACAGTCGGAAAGAGGACTGTAATATGTAATGTGTAATATGTATGAGGGTTGTGTGCTTTTAACCGCATCCCGTATCTTTTCTGAATGGAGAACTATAGAGAGCTCACCTGTGGCTCCTAAGCAGACGGACCAATGCTTTGGCAATCACACCCACTTCTGCTTTCGGGGCCAGATGGAAATACAACTGAGCCACGGCCATCACCACCTGGAATAAACAAGAAGGTTATGTGAACAATAATAATCCTTTTCCAGCTGGTTGATTTTGCCTCCATCTACGTATCTGAATTGGAAACAAGCACTGGCTTTTTTTTTTACAGTTCTGTTTCCTGTGATGTGGAAAATGTCTGGTTTACATAGCAAATGTGTTAATCAGACATCCCTGTTTTGTTTTCTGTATTCTGCTCTAAGGTTTAAGAAAGGAATGAATAGTCTGTGGATGCATTCAGTAAAAAAAATATCTATATTTCTGCTGTTAGCAGAGGAGTCCTCCACAGCAGTCTGACTTTATAAAATGGCTACTTCTCCAAGACATGTCTGATTAAGGTGTTTAACGAGCTGGTGTCTGACAGCCTGCTCATTTGGAGCTGGAGAGCAGTCCTATAAAATGTACCAACTGTTTCTAGAGAAATGGATATTAAAGCAAATCAACATTTGTAATAATTTGTTAGTCAGTAAATTTCAAGATAAGTCTGAAGTTCACAGAATAATAAAAAGTGTGTGTATGCTTTTATTTTATCGCTCTAATAGAAGGAATAAAAAGTGTGAACCAGACTTTAAAAAATGTCTTTCAGAATATCTTCAATTTCCCTCATAGGTGAAAATTATCTCAGATGGTTCTCTGCTCCAAAATCCTTGAAATGGAGGATTAGAGGTGTTAAAAGTATTAAAGTTGATGATTCAACTAGAAGTAGAAATTGCACTGTTTAAAAATGCTTGTTAGAAATTAGGGGATCAAATTAAGCTTTTTACTCACGTAAAAGTGTAAAAGTAACATTTTTATAAGTACTTAAAGTATAAAAGTAAAAATAACGCAGGAAAACTACTTAAAAAGAAAACTGTTTCAGACAGAAACTTTAAACCCCATACTGTTACTGCACAGCCCTATTAAACGAAGATTTTTCTACAATTGAGGATGATAAATTTGCATCATCTCGAAAAACGATTTATTTTGGTATTTGGCGAACAACATGTTGGTGCAGCACCGAGTCCATCCAAAAAGGAAATTAGTTGTCTGGATGAAACTAAATACTTTTATGGTTTTTATCATTTTAAATACCGGTAATAAGGAAAAAGAGCCTAAAAAAAAAAAAAGAAACTATTTTTAAAATGTAAGGAGTAGAAAGAAGAAATAATTGTAAAAAAAAAAAAAAAAATGTAAGGCGTAGGAGCAGAGGCGTGCACAGACATTTTGGGGGGCAGGTGCTCAGGAGGGGGGGGAGGGCACTTTTTAGCGCATGTGTAACACTTAATTATAAAAAAAAATAAACGCATGTTGAATGAAATTTGACTTTTAT